>NW_004955490.1:7545390-7560971 GCF_000276665.1 Chinchilla lanigera
TATATATATATACTTCAAAAGGCTGATAGCTTTGGAGTATTCTTAGGGGAAGATTATAGGTTATAGGTTATATGGCCTTTTGGATGTCACTTTAGTCTTCCACAATTTTGGGTCCAGCCTTGAATTTTTCTTCCTGAAAAACTTTGTCATCCCAGGGGCAGTAAGGAGTATATCATTTTGCTGAAGACAGGCACACTCTAAGAGGTGGACTGGAATACTAATTTATTGAATTTAATAGAAGAAATAACTGCTGGGAGCCAGAAGGTCACATGAAGAAGCCTTCTGCTTATAGGAAAATACATTTGGGAAGCCAAAAAATAACAAAAAGATTGCTCAGTGTGTGTGACACCACTGCAAAGAGAGTTTGTTGCATAATATAATGCTAACATGTGCAGGTAGCCAGCTCTAAGGTGCTGATCCATCCTTCCTGATGAGGATGTGCTGATGTCAAAGAATGGAAAGTAAGTTTCTTGCACCAAAGGTTCTTCCTGGCCTTGGCAGTCCTGCGTTTTCAAGAATTTCCTTTTGAAAATCCTAATTTTCAATATTTCCAACTGATTTTCTTCCTCCCCATGACCTCTCACTTTGGTTTATTTTCTGGACTGGGAATCACCCTAGAATCTCTGCTGTCCCTTTTCAGGTAACTTTGCATGGCTGTTCTTATCTACTGTGTTTTAATTTTGTCAAATTCTCAGAGGTTGATGGGTGCATTGTAGAGTCCTCTGGGATTCTTTATATAATCTAATCTAACTCTCAACTAAAAGAGCAAAATGCACTTCTGACTCAAGATTCTGCCATTTTTTCAGGTGGAAGAAAAATTATTCAATGGTAGGGGTGATTAAGTTTGTCTTCAGGAGTTAGGAAAGGCTTTCCAAAACTGATGACATTAGAGTTCAGCCTCAACTTAGAAATCTTAGGGATGGGATGGAGAGTACGGTGAGGTCAAAGTAAGGAGAATAGCTTGTAGAAATGTCACTGAGTACTTGTAAGGCACTGTTGCAGTTTAGAGTGAGTAAAGCATGGCCCTGTGGGAGTTTCAGTCAAATGACAGAGAGCTCCAATACAGCCCCTGTTGTGTGACTCAGTCAGCCTTCAAAATCCTAGGACACAGCAAGTATTTGCCATTCTATCTGAACCACTTCGCACAAGTTAAGCCTCAATCCTTGAGTTATCAAAATTGCTCCTAAGTATATATACACAAATATGAGTCTTTCCTCTATAAGCCCCTGAAACATTTTTCCTTCTCGTGGTCTTATAAAGTATTGTGTGAACAAGTACGTTTGACCTGCTGTCCTGTCTGTCCTCCCTTTCTAGTAGACACTAAGTTCCTAGAAAAGGGAAAATTATTTTTGCATGAACAATATGAGATATTTGCCCCTTCTATGCACATCTTTATGCTTTTATTATATTCTTCAAAATGTAAAATAATGTTTTACATATTTCATACCTTATACAGATCTTATGAGATACATCTTTTGTTTTGTTTTGTTTTGCAATGCTGGGAATGGAACTCAGGGCCTCACACCTGCTAGACGAGTGCTTTACCACTAAGCCACAACTCCAGCCTAATACACATCATTCTACTGCCTATTACTTTCATTGTCTTAAAGTTCATCTATGTTTACACTAATGTTTCCTTCATTTTATCTGTTATGTAGTATTCCATTGTATACCCATAATCCTAATTCGTCTTCTCTTGTTAAATATTTAAGTTGTTTTTCCATTTTTGTGGCAACATACATAACCATTGTGGAAAACGTTTAACAGTATTTAGAAAAGTTGGAAATCTACATGCTCTTAAATCAAGCAAGTTTATTCCCGATATAAACACTACATCTGCACTGTCTAATATAATAGTCATTAATCACATGTAGCCATTTATATTTTAATTAGTTAAAATTTATATTTCAATTCCTCACTTGAACTAGCCACATTATCCAGTGTCTAATAGCCACAGTAGCTAGTGGCTACCAAGTTGAATGGCATATACAGAGAACATTACCATCATCACAGATAGTTCTATGCTACCCTAAACATAATTTTATTTGTTTTTTTTTTTTTTTTTTTTGGTTTTTCTCTGGTACTGGGAACCGAACTCACGACCTTGCGCTTGCCAGGCAGGCGCTTTTGCCACTGAGCTAAATCCCCAGCCCCCATAACATTATTTGTATGTTCTCCATATATTATTTTTGAGTCCTAGTATTGAGCACAGCAGGACCTTTCTATCAAGCTAAATCTCGAGCTCTTTCTTTACTTTTTTCTCTTGAGACAGAGTCTCAATAAGTTGCTAAGTTCCACACTAGGCTCAAACTTGTTATCCTCTTGTTTCAGCCTCCCAAAATGCTGGAAATACAGACATGCACCACCACAGCCAGCTGTTCCCAGTATGCTATGAATATAAAAAGCACTCACTGTCTATGGAATGGATGGATGCGTGCATGCATGCATGAATGAATCAATTAATGAATTAATGAATGAATAAGAAGGTATTGCATTGCAAGGCTATCCATGGTGTAAGATGAGTTCCGTGAATAATAGCTGTAGTAGTTTAGAGGAAATGAATTGAACAGAGTGTCAAGATAGTGCATATGACTTCAGGGGAGAACTGAATAAGGTTTGGATTCAGGACATTCAAATGCAACTCAGTAAAAGAAAGTTGCAATCATTAGTGTGGAGTAAATCAGGTAGCGCAAAACCAGAGAAGCTGTAGCAGGAATCAGATCCAAGGCAAAACTGTGAGTGGTGAAAATGAGTCATGGGATTAGAAGCCAAAAGTATTAAAAGGAGGCTACGAGGTAGAGTGCAAGTCAGGTCAGACAGAGCAGTTCAGGACAAAGGCTGTGAACAAGGTGAAGGTATCTAAAGTCTGTCTTCTGGGCTTTGAGGGTTGGGTGAACTTGTTAAGATCAAAATTTTATTGCTCATTTCCTTATTGCCATCACCTAACAAGGAGGGAGACTATTTATATTAGAAGCTATTGCTAGGAGAGAGTTACTGTGGTACCATATTTCCCTGAAAGTAAGACCAGGCCTTACATTAATTTGTGCTACAGAAGACACAACAGGGCTTATTTTCAGGTGATGTTTTACTTTTTCATGTATAAAATCTACATTTATTCAAATACAGTAATGTCACCTTCTGGAATGCCATCATAACTCTCCAAACACTGAGTTTTAGCTGAAATCTCTGGCGACTCCATCTCCTGTAGAACTATTGACCTCAATCGCTCATGTCCAGCAATACAAATGTCCTTAAATGAGCACTTCCTGTCCATTTATCCTGCTCATAGTGCATCAGCAACACAGGTGTCAGGGGTTTATCCCATGAATTCTTCACATGAGCCATGATCTCTTGCAGGCCAGGCTTCACAAAGTTTCCACTAAATCCAGTGTTAATTGAAGACTTATGGGAGAGAGCAGTGGCAACAAAAATGATGACGGTTAAGAGTGATGGTCCACACAAAAGTGACGAAAGATGGAAGACACCAAAATTCAGAAAACATTTCTTTATTTCACACAAGTGCATTAAGTATTTCTGTTACAACATACAACATAGTGAATTATGAAGATTCATAGTAGACATAACCACGTCCATCTGTTATCAAGTGCACACATTATTTATGATTTGTGCCTGTACTCCAATTGGTTATTCTGTGATAAATCTCGAGTTCATCTGTTTACATAGGCATTTATCGCTCACCCAAAGGCACCCACTTGGGTATTTATAATTACTTACTCATAACTTATATTATTATTTAAGTATTAATGTCAATATTATTTGTTTATATTTAATTATCTATTAATATTGTTATTTTATAATTCAATTCATCTATCATGCATTGCACCAGATGTACTAAGTGCATCCATCTGGCTGAAGATCTTCACTGGGGCTTATTTTTGCAGTAGGACTTATAGTACGAGCATCCTGAAAAATCGTGCTGGTGTTACTTTCCTGTTAGGTCTTATTTTGGGGGAAATATCACCGGTGGAAGAACAGGATTTGGCTCCCACTAGTGTAGCTATGAAAATTTGGAATAATGAGGGTGGGACTTGAACTGAGCTGCTAAGAACTGAACTTCCAAGAGTAATTACTCCGCGGTAAAAAGACAGGGAGGTAACAAGTCTGGTAAAAGAAAAGCAGATCAAAAAAGAAACAGGGATATAAAGGGCAGAGGTCAGCCAAATATAGGAGACAATGTGAAGGTCTTTCTAAGAGGTCTTAATGTTAGTTTTCAGTTATAGTAATTGTAGAATTCTTTAGATGGATTAATCAGATTGTGGTGTGGGATTTAGAAGCTGTTGGTCTGTTTTAGTCAGAAAGAACAGAGAACTCTAGCCCCAGGCTTCTGCCCAATTTTCTGAGCTGTCACAGTTGTCTTCTCCTGCTTTTCCTCAAAGCGTCTCCATGTCTTTGCCCAACCCCATTGTCTCTATGACTCAGAAGTATTAATTCCAAAATCTTTTATCCAACATTTTTGGCGCGCAGGAGTCAGGTTTCTGATCACAGAGACAAATGAGTAGGAGCAGAAAATTATGGACTCCCATTTTAAATATGTGAGTCAAGCAGGGTATCATATGTCATTCTGTAATATAGTGTGAATAACAGCTGAGTGATACAAATCCTATCTCTACTACCCACCCACCCTTTTCTGTTTACCTATTATAGGTGAAACAAATTCATTTAAGCCTTCAATTGTAATCTTTAAATTGAAGATTAATCAGATTAATAATCAGATTAATGCTCACTTTTGAAACAAATAACTAATTCCAAGGCCAGACCAATCAGACCTCTTCTCCTGTGCTTGCTTAAAATAGTGCAATTTCATTTTTAACCATGGCTTTTGAGGTTACAGTGTATGACAGGTCTAGAGACAGTTTGCCCAAAAAGGGCAAAAAAACGGTCTATCAGACCATAGGAAAGTAATCCTACAAATGGAAACTGTCCAACAGTGGATTTGCAGTCCCAGAAATCTCTCTCAGTGCCTTTCTATCCCCTTCAAAAATACTGAGGATTAGATTCCTGAACAAGATCAGCCTGAAAAAAACCTTATGTGTGCATTGCTAATTCTTTACAAGGATCATAGCTTTTTATTCCCAAGGCCATTTCTTGCTCTGACTCCCTTACTTCTTTCCACTTCATGTGACTTCACTCTTCAGCCTCAAATCCCTGTGCCCAGGCATGAGCCAGTCTGCTAAAGTGTGGGCAGGTGTCTTGGCATGCATGGGCAATCAAATATTTGAAGGAAATTGATGAATAACCATGTGTCCAAGGATCCACAGGGCTTCGGGAATTAAAAGGCATATTCTTGTGGTTAAACACCGGGAATGCCATCTCATTCCTGTCCACTGATTTTTCTATTATCAGCTGGAAAGCCACCAACAGATCCCTTGTCTATCTGCCAGAATGCAAATTAGCCCTCTTTCAAGTCTCACTTTTGTCCTCAGGGTTAGGAATGCTGCAATTTTCACAAAAGGAATCTAGCTGACACAGCTAATTGAACATGTAAAATCATAAGTGCAGTATGGCAACATCAATCTGCATCGATCCTGGAATTGATTACTGAGCCTTATAATGTACATCTTTAGTTCCTAATACTGCCACTCATAAGACAATATTTAAAAATCATACTGTAGATATACTCTTATAGACAATAATTCTAGATCTATGAACAAACTATTTCCTAGGGACACTGGTTTGCGAAAACAATTGATATCACAAATATTAACATAGATGGAGTGCTTTTTACATGCCTAGCAGTAATATTTGTACTAGGTACTGTTATTCATATACCCATATCTCAGGTGAGCAAACTGAAGCTCAGTGGGATGCTATAATTTTCCCAAGACTACATAGTTACAAAATATTGACTGAATATTTACTTCCATGTCTGTTTTGATTCAGAATATATGGTTTTACCGTTGCTTGGAAGGTGTCTGTCTGCTGCTTGCTTCACTAGCAAAAGCTCATCTGATTTTAATTTGTCAGAAACAAAAAATACAGTAGTATAAACAGACATTTCCTTTTTGATGAAGTGATGGATTATACTGTTTTATTTTACATATTAGCAATGGTTTTAAGGCCCACTGTTGAAATTTGATGATTTATCATAAGTATATATTGGATATCTATTATATACCGGCACAGACAGTGTATTTGAAGAAGTTTAAGAAGCAGGTTTTACCCTAGAAAGAGTGCGTTGCCAGAGAAATAAGTCTAAATGACAAGAACTTATCGCAGACCATATATGTATATATGCATAGAAAAAAATACACCAAATCATGTGACAAATGTTGTGGGAGACAGACACCAAGGTATCGGTAGAGAGGTCACTGTCCTGAAAACCAAAAAACATTGTTTTAGAAGCAACAATATAATTTTAATTTAAAAATAAAGTGGGCCTACCTAGGTTATTCTTGGTTTCTGTTTTGTTTTTTAATTAATACATCTTCATGATACATAATGAATACATTCATAATGGAGAGTTGGTACATATGCATTTAACATCTTAATACTATTTGCTTTCCCTTCCCTTCCCCTGGACCCACTCTCCCTCAATCTCTAGATCCTCTTCCCATTTGCATAAATGTCAATCTCCCTGTTTCCTATTGTTTATCTTTTATTTTGTTCTTTAAATTATTTGTATATTTAGTTTGTGTTTTGGATTTATTTCACTTAGCATTATGGTCTCAAATTGCATTCATTTTCCTACAAATGACTCAGATTTATCCTTCTTTGTGGCTGAGTAGTACTACCATATTTTATTTATCCATTCATCTATTGATGGACATATAGGCCACTTCCAGGATTTAACTATTATGAGTCATGCTGCTATAAAAATGGAAATACATGTACCATTGTATTATGATATCTTTACCTCTTTGAGAAAGATAACTGAGAATGGGAATATCTAGGCCATTATTCTGAATTTCTTGTTTAGAGACAGAAGAGAACAAATAATCAGGGAAGGATGAAAACTGTAAAATATGGGTAAGATCTAAATTGCTGAGGAAGGGCGAGGAGACTTTTCATCTAAGGAGGAATAAGAAAGGTATCTTATTTTCTTGTTGCTGAGACACAATACCAGACACCCACAAATTAAAGGAGGAAAGTTTTATTTTGGCTTAAATTTCAATAGTCTCAGTCCTCGCATGGTCAGCTGGCTCCAAGGCAGGATGGCATGGTAAGGGGCATGATAGAGTAATAGCTCCTCACATCATGACAACTAGAAAGCAGAGAGAATGAAGAGAGGAGCTGGGTAGGGAGATAACCCCTCTCAGGCCACCCCCCCCCCGTGATCTACCTCTCCCAACTGGACTCCACCTAAGAGCAAGACAGGTGTAAGAGCCCCATAATCCAATCATCCGCCAAGTACATGAGGCTTTGGGGGCCATTTTAAATCTAAATCATATGGGAAAGGGTAGTAGGATTTAAGCAGAGGGTGAAATATGCCCAGGATGTGTATAGGCAGTGATTTAAGGACCATAACCCAGAGTTAAGCTAAGGAAAATCAGGTAACACTGGGTTGATTGATTGATTGATTGATTGACTTTTATTATGGTAAAATACACATAGCATAAAATTTACCATTTAAACTATTTTAAAGAGTATACTTCAGGAACATTGAGTTAATTCACAATATTGTGTGGCCATCACCATTATCAAATTCCAGAACTTTTCTGCCACCCAAATGGGAACCCAATAAGAAGTTATTTCCCATTCCATCTTCTAACCAGCCCTCAGCAACCACTCATTTTTTATCTTTACAGATTTTTCTATTCTGAATATTTCATATAGATGCAAGGATAGAATATATGGCTTTGTGTTTGGTATTTTCAATTTAGCATTATGTATTCAAGATTCATCCATGTTATAGTACATACCAGAATTTCATTCCTTTTATAACTGAATAATGTTTCTTTGTTGGGTTAACCACATTTTGTTTATTTGTTCATTTGTTCCAGACAGTTGAGTTATTTCTACCTTTTGGCTCCTGTGAATAGAGCTGCTAAGAACACCGCTGTGAAAGTTGTATGATCTCAAGCGAGTGGTGCAGCCTCTCAGCCTCAGTTTTCTCATCTGCTGCTAGAATTGTCTGGGGATTACATCGCATAATGCATACAAAGACATAGCACAGTGCCTGATACACTTTAGACACTAGATACATGGAAGATAGTAGGAATAACCTACATAAGTCTCATGCACAATGTGGTAGTCAAACATCATAGATAAGTAGAGGTACAGCCAATTTACCAGCTTTGCCAATTATCCAAACCTCACCCCAGTGTGGAGCTCAGGAAGTCACCTGAATTTTGAGAAAAATTACCTACTCTGTTTCCTGAACCCTTCAATTTCAGTATACACACACATATATATATGAATTATTCTAATGAAAAGGTTCTTGAAAATCTCAGATACCTGTGTTTCTTTTATAAAACAGACATTTTCCAAGAAGAAGCAATGCAGTATGATAGTTAAGAGCATATGTTCTAAATCATAACAGACATGGGAGTAAACTCCAAATCAGTGTTTATTAGCTATGTTATCTTGGGTAAGTTACCTCACCCACTCTCCTAAGCCTCAGTTTCCCTACCTGTAAAAATGAAAGTTTGAATAATAGTATCAACTTTTGTTGATTTGTTGTGATTATTAAATGAGATAATGCACATCTTTGTGCCCCATGCATAACAAACACTTAATCCCCTATCTGGAGCTACAGATATCCTATAACTTTATGCTTCTTTGCTTTCCCACACACCACAAGCCATCTGAGTGACCCATGGGAGTTAAAAATCCAAGAGACTTTAGCTAGACCTGACAGAACATCAAGTGGTCATAAATATTCTTTCCTGAAGAAAAAAAATTCCACCATAACAAAAGCAGTGCAAGAATTTGGGTAATTTTTTAAAATTTATTTTAAAAATAAAAGAAGGAAAACACATTAACAAACAGACAACCATTTACAAAATAGCAAAAGAACAAACTTTGTGTAATTTTACATGTATATTTTGAGTTTTCTGCTTATAATTAGTCGCTGTTGGAATTTATATTTTTCTAAGAGAGATCAACTTTCCATCCACACAGATGTTCTCTCCGTGTTAACATCTTTGGTACTCTGCTCTCATCTTACCTTACTTGTTCACCCTAACAACTCTGTTGTAAGGTAGGTATCTGTCCTACTTTTCTCGTTGCTGAGACAAAGTACCCAACTCCCACAACTTAAGGGACAAAAGGTTTATTTACCTCAGAGTTTGTAGAAGTTTCAGTTCATTGTCAGCTGGCTCCAAAGGACGGTGGCTTAGCAGAGGGGCATTGCAGAGACGCAGCCGATGGCAAAGCATGGCAGCCAGAAGGGAGACAGCAGAATGGCAGCAAGCAACCAGTGACAAGTAACCTGAGACCCTCTTTCTATCCCTTATATTTTGCCCAGCCTGCTCAACCTTAAGGTGTATAGCACTCACAGCCAGGGTGGGGCACCCTTAATCCTGCCCAAAACTATGCAAATCAATCAGTGGACTAATTTAGTAATCACACACCATTGATCCCAGCATCACACACTCCAGATCCAGCCACCCCCCAAAAGCCCCATCACTGCATGAGGCTTTGGGGGACATCTAGACACAAAACACAACAGTGTCCTTATTCCTGTTTTGGAGGTGCAGAAACTAAGGCTCAGAACTAGAAGAAAATATCAGAAGCAAGTTATACGGCCAGGTCTTTCAATCTGCTACTATTCTACACTTGCCTTAAAGAATCTCTGAGATTTTCTTCTGGTGCTGGTTAAACAAAAACCAAGAAAGGCAAAACGCAAGTTGCCCAAGATTGTTTAGCCAGGTAATAACAAAGCAGGGACTAGAAAACAGCTCCAGGGATTCTATGTAACTCATGTTACTTCATTTCCTCTAAATAGACAAATAATGTAATGGTTCATCGGTTTTAAGATGATAAAAAGATTAGAGAGGATCTGAAAATAAATTCCATCCATATTAAATTTTTCCTTTTCATGTTTCACAAGCATTATTGAAACACTGTCTAGTTCAGAATGAACCAGTGCCCAGGTGTTCCTTGATGTTTGTGTGCCCTCGTACTCACTACCTGATGTTCAGAGGTAGACGTGCAGATGAAGGCAGTCCATGAGTAATATCAGTTATAGCATGCAAACAGATATTTACAACTGTTCCAGATAGTTTTATCTGTCCACGTGGCTAGGCTATGGTACCAGATGTTTGGTCAAACACAAGTGTAACATTTTTAAAAGATTTTTAAGATTTGAACAACATTTGAATTGGTAGACTGTGAGAAGCAGATTATACTCCATAATGCGGGTGGGCCTCATTCAGTCAACTGAAACTCTGAAAAGAAAAAAACTGAGGTCTCCTGAGAAAGAATAAATATTGCCCCCAGTCTGCCTTTGGACTTCAGAGTACAGCATCGATTCTTAACTGGATCTCCATCCTGCCAACCTGTCTTGCAGATTTCTTGCTAGCCCATTCATCATGTGATTGGGTTCCTTAAATACATATGTACATACACACAGATCCCTTCTCCTGCCTCTGTTTAGCAGGAAAGCCCTGACTAACACTATGAGCTACCATGTAAAAATGTACCAGGCACAGTGCTAGGTTCTAAGAATGTTAGAGGAGGAGGAGATCTCTGTACAGAGTGATTTGCACCTTGTGTCAAAATGTGACATAGACCCTGACAAAAAGTAAGGCAAGGTAGGAAAATAAAGCTACAAGAAAACGCCTACATTTGATGTTGTCTTGACACTGATCCTAATGACACTCAGACTTTCATTTGTAAGTAGACAGTTTACCTAATTCAGCAGAACCCTTGAAAATACTAGAGGCAGAAACAGGTTGCCATCCTCCCTTTAGACTATTCTGATTGGTTAATCTACAGACTGGAGTTAGGAATTCAATAAACATTTATCAAATCTTGGCTTTGTGCACAGTGTATAATGACAAAGTGGTGATGGTCCAAGAAATCTCAGGGTTGCCAGAGTCTCTTCCTAAATTTGGCCTAATCTCTAGAACCTAAGATAAGGGTGGAAAAGTTGTGGTTGTGGAGTAAAAACCATGTATAATGAAACTCCTGAGGAGTCTACAAGTTTCTTTCTGACAAGTTGATTTGGACCAAATTAGCGCATCTATGGGCTGGGGCAACAACCCCAGCCTTCCAACTCCTTATTTTTAAAAGTATTTTGCTTTTATTGGCACGTGTTTGTAGTGCATAATGATTACATTCCTCATGGGGAGTTGGTACATATACATAAGACATCTTAATATTTTTTCATCCCCTTCCTTCCCTCCCCCTTCTGTCTCTTGGCCCCTTCCCCTTTTGCCAAACATCTTTCGCCCTATTTCCTATTATCTATCTCTTATTCTGCTCTTTATTTATGCTTTGAGTTTATCGTGTGATATTTAAGCTTGTGAGTCTGACCTATTTTCCTTAACATTATGGTCTCAAGGTGCATCCAACTCCTGATTTCTAGGATTGTCTACTCTTACAGGTACTATTAGTGCCTGCTTACTAGAGAGATTTAGACTAAAACAGGTTACAGGTTTTATCAGTGCACCACCCTCTAAAAGAATGGCTGTGGGAATTTCAGGGAAGGACCATGTTTTCAAAGTCTGGTAGATTACATTTATTCCCAGTACTCAGGTCTTCTGTGGATCCCTGCACTGGAGTCATTTACAGTCTTGTGAGGGATCAGACTAATTAATGCCTGTGGAGTACTTCAAGAGCCATTGAAGGTGTCATGTGAATATTTTAAAAACTGTTTTTTCTAAAGTTTCTGGGCCAGTACTGGACCTACAGAATGTGATTGGATTGACTGTGTGTCTGGGTTACATGTGAGCTCCCTGAAGGCAGAATCTTTGTTCCATTCTGCTTTGTAGACATACAAGTTTGAGCCCTAATTCCTTTGCCCACATAGTCAAAGTAGGTGTTCCTTAGAGCCTTCTCCAAGGACGTTCTCTCTTTATGCACAGTCTTATCCTAGCACTGTTCAGTGTTTTAGTCTAAATCACTCTAGCAAACTCTGAGCCTATATGTATCATACAGGTTAGACACATCTCCCTGGCCATTGACAAGTAACTCAAATTGAACATGTCTAAAACTGAACATATTCTGTATACACATACACATACACATATGAGCGTGTGCACACACTCACAAATTAATCCTAACTCATGCCTCCCCTCTTAGCAAGGGGCACTATGGTGCTCCTCACTACTCCTTTGACTTCTCTTTTTTTCTTCACCTCCCACATCCAGTCATAGAACTTAATTCATCCATTCACCAACTCAGAAACCTAAATTCTTTTCCTAAAATAATTTTTCTTAGAAAATTTCAAACATGTCTGTGATAGTTAACAGATTGTATCAACTTGAGTAAGAAACACCCAACTAAATTGAATCAGCACAGCTGAGGGTATTTACTGAAGACAGACGACCCACTCTCAGGTGGCTTGTGCCCTGAATGACATACAGGGGAAAGAAAGAAGGTGTCTTGGTTACTTTCCTCTCTTTGCTGGGACAAAATACCTGATGCCCAAAATTTAGGAAGGAAAGGTTTATTTAGCTTACAGTTTGTGGAGGTTTCAGTCCATACTTGGCTGGCTACAAGGAAGGGTGGCACATGGCAGAGGGCAACCATTCAAGGTGGTGCAACACAGTAAAAGCAACAAGCACAAAAGGGAGGAATGGCGGCAAGCAGCTTCTTCCTCTCCCTTGCATATGCAAACTATCCACCTCAGGGCGGGTGTAGCTCTCACACCCATAATCAATCAAACTCTAAAAGCCTGCCCTATGACCGCATGAGGCTTTGGGGGGACACCCAGACACAAACCATGGCATGACACCCCTGGCCCCCCAAAGACTCATGCCCATCCCTTTATACAAACAGCATTTAGTCCATCTGCAAGAGTTGCCAAAGTCCTAACAGTTTCAGCATTGCTGAAGAATCTAAGTCCCAAGTCTCCTCCAAGATGTAAAGCAAACTCTTAGCTGTGAGCCCCTGTACAAATGAAAAGTTAAACACTTCCAACATTCAATGGCACAAAATAAGTGTTCCACTTATGGTGCAAAGCTCCACCTTTGCAGTCCACAGCTTTACTAGAGCTTCCTTTCTGGCCAAACTCACATTTTAAATTATCCTGCTGGGCTCTTTGTCCTTGATTCTCAGTATAAATCTGGCTAAAAGCCCCCAATAAAAACCATGCCACTTCTCCAACATTCAACTGCCTTGAAATTTCTTTCCTAAAGGTACAAACAGGAGGACACAGAGCACTGGGACAAAAGCAAGTCCAACATCCAGCAGGGCTAACATTATGTCCTGTAGCTCCATGACCAGCATCTGAAGCAATCTGTGGCACATTGTGAGCTCCAAAGGGCTTGCATGAGTCCACCCCTATGGCCCACTTCTGGTGGTTACAGCTTCCATGGCTTCTCTCTTAGGCCTACTTTGCTCCCTCCTTGCAGCTTTCCTTAGATGATCCATGGTCCTGGCTTTTCTAAACTTCTGAGGTCTCTGGTGCACCTTTTGCTTCACATTCACAGCCTCATACACTGCCCTCTCAGGGGCATACTGCCTGGCCTCCCAGGCCTTCTGAAATATGGGTGGAAGCCTCTTTAATCTCAGAACTCTGGCATTCGCCATGCACCTAAAGCCTGGGCCATGGGGATGACGCCAAGGTCTGCTGCCACATGGAGCGTTAGCCAAGTTTTCCTCTCTCTTGGCCACACGAGTCGAGTGCCTGGATTGCTGGGCACTCAGAATCCAACTCTGAGGAACAGATCCTCTATGCTGCTGCCATTCTGGAACCTGGTGCGGCTGCCGCCGCCATTCTGGAATATGGCGCTCAGCAGCTTTCTTCTCAAAGCAAGGTTTTTCACCTTTGCAGTTTTGAGGCTGCAAAGGGTGGAGACTTGCTGCTTCTTCTGATGCCCTCAGGCCATCTTTTCTATTTTCTTGTTCCTTCTCAGCAGTGGAGTTCTCCTCAGCTCCACCTTTGCAGTCCACAGCTTTACTTTAGCTTCCTTTCTGGCCAAACTCACATTTTAAATCATCCTTCTGGGCTCTTTGTTCTTGATTCTCAGTATAAATCTGGCTAAAAGCCCCCAATAAAAGCCATACCACTTCCCCAACATTCGACTGCCTTGAAATTTCTTTTGCCAGGTTAATCAGTCCGCTGCCGCTGCTCTTAATCTCAGTCTTAGGCAAAGTCTCTGGACATAAGCAAAATGCAAACTTTCTGCCAAGCCATAACACACATTGCCTGGAGTCCAACAACCAATGAAGTCCTTCTTCCCAACAGAAACCTCCTGAACCCGGTCTTTACCGGCAGTATTTCTATCAGCCTTCTGGTCTGCCGAGTTCTGACCAGAATCTCCCAGACAGAACAGCCAAAGGCATTCTAGCACTTCTCTTTCAGTTGACATCTCCGAACCTTTTCAAATTCTCCCCACAAGCCATTTCTAGAGGCTCTTGAACAACATGATCAGATATAGTCACAGCAACGACCCCACTCCTCTGGTAGCAAATTCTGTCTTGGTTACTTTCCTCTCTTTGCTGGGACAAAATACCTGATGCCCAAAATTTAGGAAGGAAAGGTTTATTTAGCTTACAGTTTGTGGAGGTTTCAGTCCATGCTCAGCTGGCTACAAGGCAGGGTGGCACAGGAGGCTCACTTCTGTTTCTTCAGAGGAGCTTCAATCTTTGCCTTCACCTTTTATGTTATTTCCTGGCTTCCAGCTCAGACCTTTCAGCCTTCCAGCACGGATCCTTTGGCCCCCTGATACAGACTTGAGTGCAACACTACACTGAGCTCCAGGCCTTGACTGCGTCCTTTGGATCTCCAGTGCAGAAAGCCCTTTTGCAGAGTTCCAAACCTGACCCTGTGGGTGACTATTATAAGCCAATTTTGTAAATTCTTATATATTTGTATATCTTGCCTTAAATCTGTTTCTGTAGTAAGCACTGACTGATACAACATCCAAAGTAGATTAGCATGGTGAAATTCCTCCCATGTACCAATTGTTCAGCTCAGGTTAAACAGTTTATAAAAAATCTTGTTTCGTTTATACTTACTTCCCCAAGCCTTCAATTATTTTGAAACAAATCCCAGAGACCATTTCATCTGTATTTCATTATGTGTCTCCTAAAAATAAGTTATGAAAACATCTAAAAATCCTATTATAACACCAGCAATAACATTGAATTAATGCCATAGTGCAATCAGATGTCCAGTGTTCAGTGTTTTTTCATTGTTTTATAAATGAGTTTGTGTCCTTATACTTGAATGTGCAAATAAAGTCTCTACATTGCAATTGGATGGTAAATCTCTTCGTCACTTTAATCTGAAGCTTTCCCTCAAGTTTCTTTTGGCTCTCAGCAATATCTTGTTGGAGAAACTGGGTCCTTTGCCCTGTAGGTTTCCCACAGTTTGATTTGGTGGTTGCTGTGCCCCTATATTTATTGAAAGGTATGGTAAAGTATTGGTCATTAGATCTACAAACTTGATCTCATTCTCTCTCTCTCTCTCTCTCTCTCTCTCTCTCTCTCTCTCTCTCTCTCTCTCT
>NW_004955490.1:7561071-7587717 GCF_000276665.1 Chinchilla lanigera
CTCTCTCTCTCTCTCTCTCTCTCTCTCTCTCTCTCTCTCCCTCCCTCCCTCTCTCTCTCTCAAGTCCTGATATAATCTTCCATCATTATTGAGGCACATGGTGTCTACAATGTCTGTTCCTTTTTCTGTAATGTTAGCAGCTGTTGATATTTATTGCCTCAAACTATTACTTTTGAAAGTTGAAAATGTATATTTCTGGTTTTCTTCTGCATCTTTTAATACTTCACTTAGAAGAAACATCTCTTCAGTAATTTTTATGTTTACTCTGGGATATAAGCCATTAAGGAAAGGTAGGTTGAATGTTTGATTCCACAAACAGTTTTTTTAAAAAGGACTAATTTAAAAAATAATATTATTTCCCTAGCATCCTCTAAAGGTGCCTGGTGAGAGGTTTGTGTATAAGGGGGGACTGTGTGTGTGTGTGCGTGTGCGTGCGTGCATGCGCACACATATGTGTGTGTGTGGAAAGAGAGAGAGAGAGAGAGAGAGAGAGAGAGAGAGAGAGAGAGAGAGAGACTACCATTATGAATTCAGAGTCTTAAATATTTTAAGTATATCATTATTAAAGTTATTATTGAAACTCAAATTATTACTGTCTGGCTAATGGATCTATATCTAATGTATCTATATTCCTGAAGAATATTGGTCTGTAATAGTAACACTGGATTCACAGAATGAGTTAGGAAATAATTTCTCATCTTAAGTTTTGTGGAAGCATTTGTATATGATGGGTATTATTTATTCCTTAAATGTTTGTTAAAAATCACCAGTTAGGTTATATGGCCCAGGAGTTTCCTTTATAAGTCCTTTATGGGAGGGCTTTCAATTATTAATTCAACATCTTCAATAGGTAAAGAGCTATTCACTTGTCTGTTTCTCCTTCAGTGAGATTTGGTAGTTTGTGCCTTGCAAAAGAATGACCAAAGATGGAGCTCAGAACTTACAACAGAAGAGCTTTCTAAAATCAGGTTTTTAATGTCATTCCCTAAAAAACAGAAAGACAATGAGGTTTGAGATCATGAAGGATTTGCAACTGAAGAAATTTACAGTTTAAAATTGCAAAATCCTTGTTCAGGCTTCCATCTTCTCTCACTTGAACTATTGCAACATTCTCCTAATTAATCTCCTTGCCTCACTATCACCCACACCTGTCCATTATCCACACTACTATTGCAACTATTTTTCTGAAACCTCCATCTTGTCATGTTACTCCTTGATGAAATTATTCAGTGATTTCCTAATACTCAAAATAAAAACTAACCTCTCTCACATGACCTACAAGACCTGAATGAGTTGGTTCTTGTCTGAGTATGTAGCATTATGCCATGCCACGCTCTCTTTTACTTTCTTATTTCAGTCACTCTGGCTTTCTTTCACTTTCTCTTATGTCATGCTCCCTCTCGCCACAGGGAATGTGCGTGTACTGTTCTCTCTGCTGGATAATCTGCCTCATCCCCATCTCTTGAGCTAGTTGATATTTTCTCACTCATTTTAGATCTCAATTTGAACCACACTTTCTTCCACTGTAATAAAATCAACATGGTATTGGCTAAAAAAACAGACTAGAAGATCAATGGAACAGACTGGAAGAAACAGCCACAACCACAAACACACTCAGCCACTTAATCTTTGATAAAGGGGCCAAACAAGCTCACTGGAAGAATGATAGCCTCTTTAATAAATGCTGCTAGAAAAATTGGCTGGCGACCTGACGAAGACTGAAAATAGACCCAAATCTATCACCATGCACCAAACTCAAGTTAAAATGGATCAAAGATCTCAATAGAAAAACAGAAACACTAAATGGATTGGAAGAGAAAGTAGGTAAAAACCTTGAAGACATAGGGGTAGGCAGAGAGTTCATGAACAAAACCAAACTGCCCGTGAAATACTTCAAAGAATCAACAACTGGGATCTCATCCTACTGAAAAGTTTCTGCACATCTAAAGAGATCACCAGCACAGTAAAAAGAAAACCCACAAACTTGGAAAAAATTTTAGCTGACTGTCCCTCGCATAAAGGACTTCTATCTAGAACATATAAACAATTAAAAAAATCAGCCCCCCCAAATTCATAGACCCAATCTAAAAATGGGCATCTTAGATGAATACACACTTCTCAGATAAAGAAATACAAATGGGAAATAAATGCTTGAGAAAATGGTCAACATCATTAGTCATGTGAGAAATGCAAATTAAAACAACACTGAGATTTCATCTCATCCCAGTAAGAACGGCTAGCATTTAGAAACCAACAAATAACAAATGCTGGCAAGGCTGTGGAGAAATAGGAACCCTTCTCCACTGCTGGTGGGAATGCAGACTGGTGAAACCACTGTGGAAATCAGTTTGGAGATTCCTCAGTAAACTAGGTCTAGAGTTGCCATTCAACCCAGCTATTCCCCTTCTGGGTATTTTCCCAGAAGATCTGAAAATATCATATCACAGCAATATATGTGCACCCATGTTCATAGCAGTGCAATTTGTAATTGCTAAATTGTGGAAGCAACCCAAATGTCCATCCACTGAGGATTGGATAAAGAAATTTTGGTACTTTTAGATAATGGAATATTACTCAGCCATAAAGAAAGATAAACTCGAGGCTTTTATAGGTAAATGGTCACAACTAGAGACCATACTCGTAAGTGAAATAAATCAGACCTGCATGTGTAAGCATCGTATTGTCTCACTAGTGTAAGACCTGAAAGAGTGACTAAAAGCTAGGAGGTATGATAGACATTGTGAAACAAAAGGAAAATGCTCAAAAGTAAAGGGCAACTGGGGTGTTGGAAAAGAGAAGGGAAAGAAGGGGAAATTATGTAAGTATGTATATACAGGATAGCTAACATAGGTGTGCTAACTGTCTTCTATTGCTCTACAGAACGGACCAGTTAATGATTACTTGTTTGATCAACCTTGCATGTCTCTATTTGTTTTCCTGAGAAACCACTTTGAAGATATCAATAAGTAATACAACAACCTTGGTTAATTTCCTACAACTTTGTCTGTAACTCTGTTTTGTTTGTATTGTTCTAATGCTATTTTGTAAATGGACATCTGTTTGTTAATGTTTTCCTTCTTTTATTTTTTAAAATAAAAAAAATAAACCACACTTTCTTAAATGAATCTTCTCTGATTCCACCAGTGAGTCTGATTGACCCTGTTACTGTGCTCTCATATCCTTCTGTTTTTCTCCTTTGTGTCATATAGCACAATTATAATGAAGAGATTATCATTCACTTTTCCAGTGTTTGTTTCCCCTATGAGAATATAAGCTCGAAGATATCCAGGTGCCTTTGCACATACCTGTAATCCTAGCTACTTGAGAGACTGAGGCAGGGGGATTACAAGCTCAAGGCCAGCCTGGGCAAATTAGCAAGACCCTAGCTCAAAATAAAATTAAAAAAAAATAATAAGAAGGTAGTGTGTGCTGGGAATATTCCTCATGGTTTCCAGTGTATTTTATTGAACAGTATATACCTAAAATCTAGTTAATTACCTGTCACAGTAGAAAGTCAGTATTTGTTGAATGAAGAAATAATGCTGATGTCTTGAAGACTTAAAACTGTAAATTTTTATTGCATCCTTTTTTTCTATTACCTTTATCACAATTGTCATCCTTTTAAGTATCTCCAAATAGCTGCATCCCATATGATGGGAAGGAATGTATTTACTGTTTAATTGAGTTATAGTTTATAAACAATAAAATTTACAGATTATATATGTGTAGCTTGATGGATTTAGACCAATGTGTACACTTGAAAAGATTACCACAAACAAGAATAGAACATGTCCATCATCCTTAAAAAGACCTTTATATAGAAAAAAGAAACAATTACTCTTATTTTTCTTAATAAGAGGATTTATACTAAGTGTATATTATTTTTCTGCCTTCTGATACTCAATGTAATATCTATCAGATTAAACTATGCAGGTACACATATCAATAGTTTACTTTTAATATGTGAATGGTAAAATAAATATAATTTGTTTATCCACTCATCTGTTGGTGGACATTGAGGCTATATCCCACTTGGGGTGAATATGAATAAAGCTCAACACTCACGTACAAGTCACATTTAATTTTTTATCACGATATCCCAGGAATATATCAGTGTGCCTCATACACAGCGGGCACTCAAACATTTGTTAAGTAAATGAATGAATTTAATCCTTACAGTGCCAGTGATAAGTCTACCTTTACCTCTTACTTTGGATAGCATATTAGAACAAAGGAGCAAGAGAGACTCCGTTACAGGGAAAAACTTGAGTCCTCTCTTAATTTTTCCAAAGGCACATAGCTGTATTTAGACTATTACTACTAACAGTTACTTTTGACGTACCTCAGAGCTGAACGTGTGGTGCGAATGTGTCACAATGCTAATTGTAGAGTCTCCAGATAAAACTGAGGACAGTTAAATCTGAACTGCAGCTAAGTAATGAACACATCTTTAGTTTAAGTGTGTCCCACATATTGCATGGAATATACTTATAACCATTTCAGTCAGATTTATATTAAAGTGTTATTTATTGTCATTCTGAAATTCAAACAGTTTGGCACCCTATTTTGTATTTGCTAAATTTAACCACCATAACTGTGCAAAGTGTTTGATCCTCAAGCCTATTCCAGCCTTAAAGCTTGAGTACCTCTCACTGCCTCCCAGTAATTTTCCTTAGGAAATGCCTTCCTTTCATATCTACTCAGTACTACCGGCAAAGGCATGTATTTTAAGTATATTATGGGCAACATTTAGTTTGTCTATATGAGTGCTAAGCATTTTCTTGATGAATTTAAGTTCTAATAGAGCAGTACTGCATCTCTTCAAGACCTAGTTCTGGCTGTCTAGGGCTTTTCAAACAACATCCATCATGCTTGCTCCTCTCCAACTCCCTGACTCCGTCAGTTATGTTTGTGTGTGGTGTGGACACGATTGAGCAGATGTTGAAGTGAATTGATTTCCTTCACTACTAAGCAGTGTCTGGTGTCAGTTCTTCCTTACAATAAAGTGTGGGTGACAAGTCCCTCCTGGTAGGAAGCCAGCTCCCTCAGACTCCTTCCTTCTCTTGTGAGTCATTCATAAATTCGTAGGGAGCTGCTCTTAGGCAAATGCATACTAAATATCGTTTAATTTGTGCCTGTTTATATTTCAACAGACAGGTTTTATTGGGACAGTTGAGTGAAATAACAAAAGTGAACTACTTAGCATTATTATAAATGTGGCTTCAGGAATAGGTCTGAATTTTTAGACCTTGAGACCATTGGCAAGGAATGAAGATCATAAAAAGGATCTCAGGATCTTTGTATTGTTTTCCCTTTGAGATGTTTAGCTGTGTACTGAAAAGGGAAGTTCTGGCTTTGGCTCCTTACTTTGTTGCTTAAATAGCAAATGATACCAGCCCTCTGAAACTAAGAGGGTTTTCTTAAAATCTGGAAAATGGACACATAAAAGTTCTCCCTTTGCCTGTTTCAAATGTAGTTACAAGAATCATATAAGTTTATTTACAAAGTATACAAACAGTACAAATACCATTGAAAAACAGTAAAGTAGTACTAAAGTGCCATTCTTTACAAAGGCAAAAAAGGGCATCTCAATGAGCATTCTTCTTGTTTTTTCCAACTTTGCAACTTCAGGCTAATTCCTGGAACTAGTGAAAAGAATCCTACAGAAAAGAAGAGAAAAAGAGGCAAAGGATGAGGATACCTGGTTTCTTATCCTAACTCTGATATTTGATTTCCTATGTTGAGGAAGTCACTTACCAGCTAAGCTTCCATTTCCTAGGGTTTAAATGCAAATTGACCATTAACAATTTTCATGTGCAGTATTTAGATACAGTGGTTATATATAATACCAGCTAATGTGTATTCAGCATAGTATGTATATCAGGCACTTTACTTGGGGCATTATCTCATTTAACCTCACAAAATCATGAGAAGTACAATATTATCCCTATTTTAAAGTTTGCAGAATTGAAGCTTACAGGATTTAAATTGATTTGTCTTATGGTTGAAGCAACCAAGGGCTTCATCTCAAAGGAGTTTAATGTTTAGGAGGTAAGCAAAGATATAAATAAATCATTGTAGTATTGTGTATGTCTATATATATATATATATATATATATATGAATATCAATTTCATACTAGTGGTGGAAAATCCAATGAGTTTTGCTGTGAAGGGTGTTTTGAACTAATTTAAAGTTATTAAAACAGAATTGTTTTATTATATTGTATGAAACCAGAGTTGAACAACCATTTCAATAACCATTTGCTGTCCTACTTCCAGGATTATCTGTTATATTCCAAGGATTATCTTGTTTTTTACTGTGTAGAGTATTAAGTTCCTCGTGTCTTTGCAATACTACCCCTTCTTTTTTCTGAGACACAGTCACACCCCTAAGCCTCATCCACTTCTTCAACCCTACTGGGAGGAATCATCCAATAAACCTCTTCCTTTTTTGCTCCCCCCCGCCGACCCCGCTGAGTCACTGCCTCTTCTCATTTCTCTTCTTAAGAAGTCTAGAGTCCATGGACCATCCCTGTAATTACTTCTTTCCATGTACACTTGACTCCCTTGTCCTCTCATTTCTCTTTAAGGGTTTGGTTTATGGTAAATGGGAAAAGGGATAGGAAGGCATTTACACAAAAACTAGTGCCAGCAAAAGGATAGATGTATGAGATAGAAATGCTATTAAAAATATTTAACAAGCAAACAGACACCGATACATCCAAATGGACATCCTGCCCAAGCAGAGTAAACATCAGCCCTAGGCTGACTGGCATGGCAATACCAGTGCATACCACTGGATAATCAGCTCCAGAGAGAGACCAAAGTGATGCAGAATGCTGAGTAATCTGACATAGCTAATGTAATAATAGTAGCTAACAGTGCTTGTCCAATGAGCATGATATTTAATGAAGCTAGAGCATTTCACTGAAGTTTGTGGTCATGGGAGAAACTGAACTTAAAATTGGACTTGGGACATGTGGAATCATGGGAATAACGTGCCGTTAGTGTCAGAAGTGCTCTGCTCCACGTGCCATCGGTGTGCCCTAGGCCAGTGTTCTCATCTGTAAAATCAATGTTTTGGTTTAGGCCAGTGGTTCTTAATGAAAATACCCCAACCCATGATATTTTAGAAATTATGAGACCATATTTGGTTGTTTTGGTTGGCAGGGTAAATGTTTACTTATTGGAAGCTTTGAATGTTAGTTCTGTATACTGTGAAGAATTGTATTTCATCCTGTGCTACATTTAGAAGATCTCTAGACATTCTTGGACATGAAAACTCTTTATAATTTTATCTCAGTCCAAAATATAACCACTTCTACATATTGCAATGAATTTTTCCTGGTTTTATTGTTCCTGATAAAATATACCAAATAAAAAAGGGGAAAATTGTAAATTACCCCTACAACATTCTCATAAGTTATTTGTCATTCAGAGATTCATTGCACTAATGGTAGCTGCATTTCTTACACTCGAGTCACCAGTATCACAACCCAGTGGCATCCATTCTTCACCAGCACACTGTCATTTCATGTGCAGAACTGCCAGTCTCTGACTACTTCATAGCATCTTTTTTCATTATTTGTATTATTTTGGTGGTACTAGGTATTTAATCCAGGTAGCACTGTGGTAAATCCCGACTCATTTTATTTGAAGACTGCGTCATTAAGTTGCCCAGGCTGGGCTTGAACGTGTGATTATCCTGCCCCAGCCTCTTGAGCAGCTAAGATTACAAGCATGCACCGCTAAACTTGACAACTGAGTCTTCTCATATAGCCATAGATGTGCTTTGAAATATTGAGTATTTCAACAGATATTTCTTTTCTAAATTTTTTTATTTTAAAGATTAAAAAAAGCTAACAAAGCAAAAATGAAGACAAAATCAAAACAACACAAAACAACAAAAACGATATATGACCTCAAAACAAAAATTTGTTTATAATTAGATCATAATATTGCTTGCATATTCATTGTAGCTTCTTTCTATAACTTTCTTTTCAGGATGGCAAAAAAAATTATTATTATAAAAATGATAAACTGGTTTGATAAAATTAAGAACTACTTATTAGATGATCTTCCGGGGCCTTCTCAGCTTAACTTTCTATGTGTGTAAGGAGGGATGGATTTTGAGAAGAAGGGGAGAATGTTCTAAGGTGGGGATGACTCTTGTGAAGTGGCCTGGCCCAGTAGGGGTCAGAGTGTCCCCAGAGAAGTCAGGTTAGAGCATAGGTTTCCGTAGGTCCTGGTGTGGTAGTGTTACCTTAAAACCACTTTCACCCTTCCCACCTCTGTGTAATTGAAGACGCCTGGGGAAATTGCCAGGACTGGCATTACAGGAAATTGCCTGTGGCCAATGGAGCTTCTCTGGTTACTTTCCTCAGTAACAGAGGACAGTGGTAGTTTCCTGTCTGTTAACTGGAAGCGGCATGCCTCCTTGTTCTGAAAAGTTCCTAGGAAACTTTAGTTTCTGCTCCTTATGCTTTTGTCCAGCTCCAGTGATTGGAATTTACCCCTGTCTTATCCAGCACCCTTACCTCCAGCGTCCTTGCTACATGCTAAACATCTGGAAATTTTTGGACCATGGTACCAATTTCTTTCCTGTAATCCTGCTTATTATTTTTTATATACCAATTTTAGGGGATCCCCAAGCAGACATTGTTTGGAAGTGGGCTATAGTTTCACATAGATGCTAGTTTAATTTTGGCAACACCTGTTGAGTCCTCTCACCTGAAGGGGATGCCTTTTATCATTTAATAACATGTACGGATTTTTTCTTCTCAGTAATTATACATGCTTGTAGAAGACTTCTTAGAAAATACAGAAAAGTACAAAGAAAATACAAATGATCCATAATCCCATTAGCCAAATATTATACAAAGTGACTGCAAAGGTGAAAGCTAAACTCAGTGTTGCCTCTCTGTTGTCTATTCCGTGCCAGCCTGCAGCATTCTCCTCCCGGAGCACCTCTTGATCTCACCCTTATGAAAAACTTGCCTGTCCTATGTACTGTAAAGTGGAGGGCAAACGAGAAAGTGTACAGTAGAACTTAGCATGTCAAAGGCATATAAGAGAGATAAAATATCTCATATCTGGAAGGTGTTTGGAATCTAAAATAGCAATATTTTGTCATAGCTCTGCCATCACTACCTTATTACCAAGGTGTTGTGGTGATAAAGTATTATAGAAATGTCTGAGGAGATAAGAGGCCATCTGAAAAATTCACAGTGTTCCCTGGGAATTAAGAAAAGGCACACAGTACACAGAGAAAAGAATGATTAAGTGTGTGGCTAGCTTATAAATATGCCTTCCTTATTGAAAAAAAAATAGCAAACATTAAACAAAATATTGGATGATACTAAATCCATCCCAGAGATAACGTTCTTCTTACAGATATTAGTTGGAATTTATGTCTTTTTTATTCCCAAGGTGGATAAGGTCAGGATAGTAGTTCCCTCCACTTTGGGGTCCTTGTAGTAAGGCTGTGCTAGAGAGAGGACTTAAAAAACACTAAGATATAAAGGTTTTAAGGTCAAGACTTTAGAGTTAGTCAGACCTGGATTCAAACTGTAGCTCCATTTCTGAGATCATCAAACATTACTTGGTGTCACCCACTGTTTAGGCCTTTGGGATATAATGTTGGACAAGATAGAGTCGCTACTTAAATACAGATTGCATTCTAGCAGGAGAAGACAAAATGTCTAATGAGGAAAACATAACAAAGGACATAACTGGAAGTAAATATCTTAGGCTGGGTTATCAGGAATAGCCTAAAAATGGAGAATAAAAGTAAGACCCAGATGATGAAAAGAGGCCAGCAATAAAAGCACCAAACAAAAACCTGACAGAAGGACATTCCAGGGAGAAATAACAGCTGGGCAGAAGTTTTATGGCAAGAATAGGCCTGATTTTTTCTAAATGATAGAATGAACACTCACCCAGGTGATTGAAGCTGAGCTGAGCAAGCCAAGGGGAGAGTGAGGAGATGAGCCTGAGCAACGTCAGGTCATGTGGGGTCCTTGTGGAAATTCAGCTAGTAATCTTCATCATTATAAAGCACAGGGAGGGAAAATGAAGTTGGAGAATTTGGGACTATTTACAATAGCACTTGAGGAATTTGAATCTGACCAATTGGGCGTGGAGGTGTCACTGTAAGATTTGAATTGTGTGCTGGAAATGGAACCTGAGGAGATGAGAGCAGAGTACAGAGTGACCATTTTCGTCTGTTACATTTCCAGCATTTGAATTTCTCCCGGATTCTCTACTACAGCTATTGCTTTCTCCACAAATGCGAATCCATGAGCTACTGAACACCTGCTTTCACAGCAACATCATGCAAAGAAATTCTCTTGCATTTTGCCACTGAGATTTCTACCAGGAAGGCAGTATCTACATCATAGTTCCCAAACCAGCTACCAAACTGCCTACTTAGTAAGGCATATGCCTGATCTACAAGGATGGTATCTTAAGATGAGTTTTCAACTTTTGAATAGTGACACCATCAGGTGAAATCATTAGTCCACTTTAAATTTACTTGGTTAAGAGGGGTGTGACTAAAGGTACCTTGGGGCAATGTTGTTTCTTGGTTTGCATGATCTAATGTTTTCCTTTTTTTCTTTTAACAGGGAGAGGAGTCTCATGGAAAGCCATGTGGGGGCCAGGACTGCAGTCAAGGCTGTAAATGCTCTCCTGAAAAGGGAGCTAGAGTAAGTTGCTTATTTCACTATTGAAGGACAAATAGTTACAAGGGCTATTATCTGTTTTCTTTACAATTAAACTTCTTAGAACTTGCTCTTATGACCTCACAAAACAAGCAAAGTGATGAGGAGCAGCTGGAAGGAGCTTTGCCCGCTACTGATAGGCAGAACTGGACTGATCAAACACACTCTGAGAGACCAAGAAGAGGTTTCCTTCATTGACTTAATGCCAAAGCTCTCCAGAGTTTCATTGGCATACTTCCAAAAGCCAATTAGGTTTGCAGAACCAGATTGTGATAATGTCTGTAGATATGTATGAATTTTCATAGCTCATTTATATCTACTTGATTTTTCCCAACCACTCTGACAAACAGGTGGTCAAATTATTATGTACAGACTGGGATGTGATTTACCCGAAATTACCCTGCTTTTTAGAAATAGAATCAAGAGTACAGGGTATACATAAAGTCCACGAATATCAACAACTACACATAAAAATGGCTTGTAGGTACTGCACAAAAACACAGGATATGTGTTAAAACACTGTATCATATTGAATATATTATCCCTGTGCAATGTTTAAATTGTTGAGTAAATTGCAATGAACATAGTACATTCACATAACATTTCCATCAATCCTTGTATTTGTATAGTCCCCAGGTGAGTTGTATCTCTGATTTTCACTAAATAAACCTGCATTTTTAGTATAACCTAGAAAAGATATTCAAGGCAGTTTAGCTATGAAAAGTTAATATTTCCAGAATTTATGGCCATCAGGTGTAACTCAGATCTTCCAGTTTCCAGTACTTGTGCTCTCATCCCATTCAAACATGTCTACTTTACACTGTCAAAGGAAGGTAGCCGCATAAATAGGTCAACTAAACCTTCAAAAACATAGCCAGGCAGAGAACAGAGTGACCGCTCCGCCTTCTCTTTCATTATCTCCCATTTGCAGTAAAGTGAAATGTCAAACTATAACAGAATTGGAACAAAAAGAATAAAAAGCCATCTGTTCATCAAAAACAATCAGACCCATTATATATTAAAGATATAAGCTTAAAGAATCATGAAATATCAGAAAGGGGAGACATCTTAGAGAGCTTCTCATCTTATCTGCTGAATGTATAAAGAAAACAGACTCAGAAGGAAAATGACTTCCTGGGGTCACAGAATAAATTGATAACAAATTTCTGGCTATTACCTGAATCCTATGAGTTTTGATTTCTTACCTATTTATTACACTTACCCACTGCTGCATCCCTGGGAAACTATGTTCACTGTCACCGAGGCCCATGCCTTCATCTCTGATCTACAACCAGGAAACACTAGAAAAAAGTAAGTCTATGGTAAACCTCTGGATGCATTCTTTAAAAATGTACGAGTGGTAATGCCAAAGCAAAAGGCTCCGCCGTACCATTGTTGTTTCTTGTCTTTTTCTATGAGTAATCAGAGATACATACACATATATACAGAAATACCTTTATATAGTGGTTTTATTTCCTGAAGTCTTTTTTTATAGGATTTTATTGTGAAGTCTGAAATCTATTTGTAAAGCTTGAAGTTTCTGACTTTCCTATTTATTTTCTAAAAAAATCATAAATAGGCCCTTTTTTTAATTAATACATTGTCTGTAAGATCATTTCTTCTACCCCGTAATTTAATTCAACTATTTCCCTTCTGATGAGCACTTTGGTTGTTTCTGAATTTTTACTATTTTATAAAATGGCAATGCTACAGTGCAAGTATTTGAACAGGCTTCCTTGTACTTATCTCTATATTGAGATACTGAAAATGAGAGCTATTAAATAGACATTTTTACTTTTCAAAGCTACCAACAAATTATTCCACCAAGGATCTTCCAACTCATACACTCATTAGCATTTTGTTTGTGTCCATGTTTCTATATCCTTAACAACACTTCCTATTTTCCTAACATACTGAGTGAAAATTATCCTCTTTCCCTGAATTTGTACGATGTTTAAGCATCTTTTTTGCATATTCATTGGAAGTTTATATTTCTCATGCAAATTTCTTGGACATAACCGCTAACCATTGTACTATATGCTGATTCTTACTGACTTCATCCTTGCAACAACCCAAGTGCAAACAGATGAGATTTGAGGTATGATACAAAGGAATATTTCCTAATGGCTCCTGGGAATGGGGTGGGAAATAACTAATCAGACTTAACAGCCAGGGAAATGAGAACAAGCTCTATTCTGTTTGTCAAGTTGGGAAGCTTTTAAAAGTAGAAAATCGTATATATCTGAACTTTCGTCAATCCCCTTTGACAAACATGTTATGCTGAACTCATTGTTGAAGTCTAGCCTGAATTTTTTATTTTTGAAGATGGGAAGCAGTAAATTGACTCTTTGAGGAGCCCTCCTTTGGGTTCCAAACATCTGGAGCCCAAGTCTGGTTTCCCTTTTGAGAGCAACTGAGTGGCTGAAGAGGTAGGGAGTGGAAGAAACTGGAATATCGCTCCACGGATTATTTTTCCTCAGTGTTTAAAAGACACAGACTATACAGATTTAGACACATTCATAAAAATTATTTCTGAAGTCTAAAATTTCTGAGACTATTTGCCAGGGCTATTGATTCACACCTAGCTGTATTTTATGAGCCAAGAGCAACAGTGTCCTATTTTACAAATAGATATGGAGGCCGGTGCTCATGGGGCAAACTAAACATGAACGCTTGATGACACCTGTGCCACCAGGTCCTGTTTAGTCATCCTCCCTTCCCTTCTACGTTCTCAGAGCCAAACAAGATTGTTTAAACTGGCCCCACATTACTGATGCTGCAGGACAGCCCCTCTGCACCCCTTTTGTGCAGATGTCATAAAAATTTGAGACTGTTTTCCTTAGCTGAGTAGAAAGCACTGTTTGGATTTCAAGCCGTTCCTCTTTAGCTGGGAGAGGAATAGAAGGTTGGATCACTGCTGAGCAATGTTGCAGCCCTTGCCAGGCCCACCTCCTGCCTTGGGAAGACATCAAGCACACAACTTGCGGGGCAGTGTGTACTTTTCCCTTGCCAAAAGCCTTATGAACTGACTTGGACATTTTCCACAACACCTAGCACTCACGCAAGCTGCAATCCAACCCTTTGTGGGTGAAGCCACCTCAAACTGATTTCTCCAAGCTACGCCCCTCTGGTAAAAAGCTCATTAGCTAATGACCTAGTGACCTTGGACCAGTCACTCATCAGTTTCTTTATTTGTTGCGTACAGACAGTAACAGTCCCTGAGAAAGGGTGCACAGTGATACTTTGGAAAGAGTAAAGCCATGTGCCACTACTAGACAAGAGCTTTTGGCTTGAGATACAATATTCTAGCTTAAAGGTTTGTGAGGCTAGAATTTCATGTGAATCTAAGCTCAAGTCGTTTTTTGTTTTTTTTTTAATCTCATGCGTGTGTCCTGCTGCTTCTCTGCCACAGTTTCTCATGAATTCCAGAACCCAGATACATTAACCACTACTCCTGCCTTTTTTCCTCCCTCCTGCAAACTGCTGGTGTTCCAAGTATCAGCTGACTAGTGCCATGGCTGCCAAGAGGCTTTTCCATTTTCTCCTGATTTAAACAATTGCTCTGTACATCTTTCCTTCCTCATTGTGTACCCTCCCCCTCAACAGACACACACATACTTCTGCCCTAATCAATCACTACCACACACACCAAAGTCCTTGCTGTCTGCTTTTCCAAGGAAAAGTTCATATTGCGCCTGACCTTTTTGGGTAGCTGGCTCTTTGCTCCAGATGCACATAGGGTTTTTGCCTTTATTGCCCACTTACTCCTGAGCTTTCTGCGGGCTGTCCTCACTGCTGACACTATGCACTACTAACCTGCCAAATCCAATAGATACTTAATTCTCAGATTTCCTTGAAATCTCTGCTGCATAAGACACTTCCTTATGTCCTGAAACTCTCTGTTCCCTTGGATTTCATATCATTCTCTTCTAGTTCTTTTCTATGTTTGATTATGATCCCCTCAGAGTTCTGTCCTCATCCCTCTTCTTACTGTTGCCCTCTCCCAGGGTGGTTTCAAATACTCCAAGAATTTCATCCACAACCTATATATTGATAAGTATTAAATCTGTAGCTCTAGCTCAACTGTGCTTCATGGCAATATTGGAAATTGCTTGCTTGCAAGATATTTTTGCTGGTATTTTTTTAACTGGCACCACATAAGCATGTCTCATGCGAAACTCAGCCACCAAACCTTACCAAACTAGTTCCCTTCCAAATCCTACATGTGTCTTCTCAGCAGCAAATGGGCCCACTCCAACACTCCGTTGCTGAAGTTAGAAAATCTGGAGTCATTCTTGTCTTCTTTCCCTTCCTCACTGCCACTCCCAACTCACTGTCAAACCATATGCCTTTGTCTTCTGAAATGACGTTCAAATTCACCCACTTTTTTCCATCCTCACTGCTCCAATCCAAGCCTGTATCATTTCTTACCTAAGTTACTACATTAGCTTCTAGACTGGTCTCCTAGCCTCTAATCTCTCTGTTGCCCTCTCAGCTATTTCCCACTTTCCTGCTCTAGTCTTTGAAAACACAAATAGCATCATGAAACTCTTGCTTAGAATCCTTCAGTGGCTCCCCATAGATTTCACAAGGAAATCTTTAGGATGCATACAGTGTCCTCCATGACTTGGCTCTTGACTACCTCTCCAACATTACCTCTCATCACTAGAAACCCTACTTCTTCTCTGCAGAAAATAAAATAAGAAATGATTTTTTTTTTTTTATTTTATTTTAAGGATAAAAGGAGGGAAACATTAACAGACATACAACATTTTACAACATATCGCAAGCACAATACAGACAATACAGAGTTACAAACAAAGTGGTAGGGAATTAACAATGGTGGTTGTATTACATATTGATATCTTCAAAGTGGCTTCTCATGAAAACAGATATAGACATGCAATACTGGTCAACCAAAGACTCATTGACAGTTTCTTTCAGCATAGAAACAGCAGATAGAAGAACAACCATGTTATCTATCCTGTATATACATACATACAAAATTTTTCCTTCTTTCCCTTCTCTTTTCCCACATCCCAGAAGCCCTTTACTCTTCGGTGGTTTCCTATCATTTCACAGTGTCTATCATACCTCCGAGTTTAACTTAACTCTTTCAAGTTTTACACTAGTGACACAATGCGGTGCTTGCACATGTATGTTTGATTTATTTCACTTATGAGTATGGTCTCTAGTTGTGACCATTTAAATATAAAGGCCTTTGGGGGCTGGGGATTTAGCTCAGTGGCAAAGCGCCTGCCTGGCAAGCGCGCAAGGTCATGAGTTCGGTTCCTGGTACCAGAGAAAAACCAAAAAAAAAAAAAAATAAATAAAAAATAAATAAATAAATATAAAGGCCTCGAGTTTATCTTTCTTTACAGCTGAGTAATATTCCATTATATAAAAGTACCATAATTTTCTTATCCAATCCTCGGTGGATGGACATTTGGGTTGCTTCCACATTTTAGCAATTACAAATTGTGCTGCTATGAACATAGGTGCACATATATCACTGTGATATGATGTTTTTAGATCTTCTGGGAAAATACCCAGCAGGGGGATAGCTGGGTTGAATGGGACCTCTAAACCTAGTTTTCGGAGGAATCTCCAAACTGATTTCCACAGTGGTTTCACCAGTCTGCATTCCCACCAGCAGTGGAGAAGGGTTCCTATTTCTCCACAGCCTCGCCAGCATTTGTTATTGGTTGATTTCTTAATGCTAGCCATTCTTACTGGGGTAAGGTGGAATCTTAGTGTTGTTTTAATTTGCATTTCTCGAATGACTAATGATGTTGAACATTTTCTCAAGAAATGATTTTAAACCATGCACGTACATTGAACTGTGTACAGTTCTCAGAATGTGCTATGTCATTTGACATGGTGCAGGTTTTGTATCTACTTCTCACTCCATGTGTGCTGTCCATCCACTAGTTCAACATTTCTCTGCTAATTTGCTTAACATCGAACACAAGCTTCACCTTTTTGTGAAGCTTTCCATGATCTGCAAGGTTGAGTTTGCCTAATTCCATGATCATTCCTTTCATGCTAAATTAAACTATTCACTTGTCTACTTCCCACTATGTTATGAGTGACTAAATGGCAGAGACTAGGCATTACAAACTGTTCTGTGGAAGTCTGGCCAACTGACTGAGACATCTTATCTAGATGTAGGACCATTCCTGCTCTCCACATCCTGGATCAACTATTAGGTCCTTAAGAAGCCGATTGAAGTTTCTGTCTAAGAAGGACTCAATGATCGAAAAAGAAAGCAAAGTGATAGAGCAGCTATTTCCTTACCAGTTTGAGATGTCATGAGCTATAAGAGTACTGCAGTCTAGTTCCTATAATTTGCTTTGGGGATTCTGTTCTCCCTAACTTCCCTGAGTTATTGACTCAGATGTCTTCCCCCACCCAGTTGCTTCTTACCCTATAAACCAATGCAAGGTATTTGGCAAAATATTTTATTTTGGTTTTTGTTATACTACCAACAATTTTTTGTTCCTCCAAGATGAAGTCACTGATGAATAACTGTGAATCAAAAGTAGCCCCTAAGTCTCTTTTTTCCATTTCTGTTCTCCTTTCCACCAAACATTTTGCACAAGTCTTGGTGGTCTTGCATTTCCATTGTTTCATTTCCTTGGAGGGGAAGGAGGGAAGTAGCCTCTGAGCAGGGAAGTAGCCACTGGGTGGCAGTAGGAGAGAGGTAGAAAATCAAATGTCCTGTGTGATCACTTAGGTCCAAAGGTAATTGATGATGTTATAAGTTAGTGTCTTTGTACTGAATCAAGATGCAGTCATGGCTCACAGATGTTCATAGATGATTTACACTTTTCTTTGGTCATATTAGAATATTACGGGATTTATGGAGTGTATTTTCCATACCAGTAAGAGAGGCTTCTGCTAAAGAAAAGCCAGGGAGCTGGAGAAGGAGATAAATACCCAGGTGTAGAGTAAAGAGCACTGTTAGCTCTCCAGAGACTTAAGCGTTATGTTTGAGCTTTGCCGACTGAATTGCTTCAGGCTGTTGTTTTCCCTTTTCAGGGTCTGAGTTTACTCATAAGTAAAAGGAGGGCGTTAGACTGTGTGATCTCAAATGACCCTCGAGCTCTGACAGTCTTAGTCAGACACCATGTTACTGTACTCTGATGGTTTCCTCCCCCTAGAATATCTTATTGTGCTTTCTAGTGTTGTAGTGACAAATGAAGGGCAATTTTGACAGGGTTCTACTCGCTGAGTGGTGCCTTGGCCACTGCCTCAGACATAATTCATTTGCTGTGGCTTCTTTACTGCTGCTGCTGGAGGCTCTTGACATGGAAGCTGTGTGACTTGAAGAGTCACAGAGATTCTTTTTCACCGAAATCCCACGCTATCTTTCCTGCCCTGCCTAGGAATCATTCTTCTTACAGTTCTAGCTTATACATTCACTCTTCAGGTTAAGCACTGCCTTGTCCTTGTATTGATTGAGTAATTCACATATCTCTCTGTGATGAGAAGAGGAATATTCACTCTGAATAACTAGGGAGGAGTTGTGTGTACAGATCACATCTTTAGGGACCACTCGGTTTTTCTGTGCTAGCTCTGCGAATCGATATGCCAGAGATGATGGATATCGAGGCAGGGGTGAGAATTTTACATGTCAATGTGAGACACATTCTCTCCTCCTTGAGTCTGACCTCTTTGTCCCTTGACAGCTGTTTACTTCTTTTTTCTCCTTGTTTCTCTCTTATCCATAGTTCTTAATGTCTTCCTTTTTCCCTCTAGATTTTCCCCTCCCTTGCCCCAACATTTGTATATCACTATCCGTCATTCCCATTTTCCCTCACCTAGTTTTTGTCCCCTTTTGGTTGCTTGAGATTGCTTCTTGGCTCACCCATCTTTGGCTACAGTTCCCATTGTCACCTGTCAGCAGGCATTAGAACTTCAGCATCAGGGTGTCAGGAAAGAGTTGTGATGTTCTGTAAAAGTATCCCACTTACCAGAGATTCTCAATCTCAGAACCCGGAGTAGTGCTCTCCAAAATTGAAAAGTGGGTCCCAGCATGCAAATCAATTCCTTGGGTGTAAAAGAAAATATTAGAACTTATTTCAATTTATATGGAGAAAATCTAGGAAGAAACTAAGATTTGGATTAATGATTTAATTTAGGTAAAGTGAAACTGGTATGCTAAGTGCTATGCTAAAATTGTATTAATTATTATTACTATCACTAAGTTTTTCAAATATGTGATGCACGTATCATCACTAGAGCAAGCTCACCAGGTCTGTTCTTGGCTTTCCTGTTGCATGTGTTCTGTACAAAATCAATAAGGAAGTGTAGAGGCTCCACAAGATGGAAGGGGTGACTTTTGGGCCCTCATTTTCTTTTCCTGTATATATAATAAAGATATTACTGTTCTTGGACCTAGTTAAGTGGATATAGGTCTTATATTACCTAAATTTTTTAACCTTCACAAAATGGACAAGTGGACTAAGAAAATTCCCACAAGTAACCCCTGTTACTAAAGATAACCCATGTATTAAAGATAATTCTAATAATGCAGGTGCCTGGAAATGAAAAAGCTCACATTTCCACTACTAGAATGATTTTTTCACTAGCTTCATTATGAAGTAAAAATCACAACAATCTAGTTATCCCTGACAAGAAGTCAGCAAAAAAGTAATGCAAGAATAGTCAAGAAACCTATATGAAATATGAATTTATATTCATTCTCAATAATGAAAGATCTTGCCCTAATTATATTGTGCCTTGAAATATTAACTAAAAAATAGTAAAACCGTCACAATCAAGACATTTAACATCCTCTTTATTCCATCTTTAACATCTCCTTTCATATTATCTATTTATGGTTCTTTGTTGCATATATACATACAAACACCTATATAGAGAGTGGGATATATGTGTGATTTATATAATGATTAATACTCTATTATATAAATATACATATATTGAGGAAACATGCCCCCAAAATTTTACTTCTTACAATGCTGGGGATTGAGCCCTGGGCTTTACATGTGCCAGTCAAGTGCTCTACCACTGAGGTACAACCCAAGGTTCAAGGGTGCTTTTTTTAACTGAGAAAGGCATGCACTCAAAAACAACTGGAAATCAGTAGCCTAGACCATAGTTAAAATAGATGGAGAATTGCAAGTAGGAGCAAAATAACACTGCACAAGAGAAAAACAGCTGTGCCCAGGTCTCTTGCTCTTTCCATTCAGAAAAGTCACGCAATCACTTAGAGGGCCTCACCCTGACAACTTCACATGAAGCAAGGAGGATCTCAGGAGTTGGAAGAACCAGAGAGCAAAAGAACTTTTTAAGTCAGGGAATCACAACCTGGGACATTGGATCTACCCCTCAAGTGGCACATCACAGGTCACAAAAGACCTTCACTGCATGCCTGTAAATGCTCTTTCCCTCACTTTAAATACAAAAAAAGCTTAGAAGAAGGATCCCTTGTAAGTGGCATAGCTGATCTGGAACAAGTATTCTATCACTCAGACCCATTGGTGTTCTTGCTACCATGTCAGACGGCTCCGTAAACCCATGCTCACCATCAGCTCAGCTCCCTGAATTACTCACTGTAGTTGGATTGGTGTGAATAGAGTAAGACTTGGAGTGGAGAAAACATGGTAAGACGTAGACCAAATATTAACAAATCGATTTGTTCTCTTCCTCTGCACCACTAAATAGTAATTCCTAACTGTATGTACAGCAAATGTGTATCTATTCTTGTCTGATTTTTTCTACTATTTCTGTCTTTTAAAGAGAAACTAAAAGGAGGTCTTGGTTTTCATCTATGATGACAGCTTTTGTGAGGAATCATGTCAATTTTTACTGCTCTAAGGCAGGTCTGTTCCTTTATGCAGGCGATTCACTATATATATAAAAGCTTACTACAATGGAGTTAGAAAAGTATGGAGATAAAGTTATGTATATGTTAGGGAAGATATTTGCTGTCTATTTTGAAAGAAAACCTTCATTAAGGAAAGTCTTCCAAAAATTTTATTAATTGCATGGCATTTCTCTTATGCACTATGAGAAGTCAATGGGGAAATGTGATTGCTTTGCAAAAATTTGCCTCACTGTCATCTTTTCAAAGGGGTTTTATTTTTAAAAATGCATCACCTGGCCAATTATTTGATGATCACCTGTACTTCAAAATCTATAGAGATGGAGGTTCTTAAACTGCTCTGTACTTTATTTTTCTCATTGTGTTGTGTGAAGTTTAATCCCACTAGACAAGCATGTAAGAAGGCACTCACAGGTCCAAGTATTGGCGTAGGCACTGAGGGAGAACGCAAGCATACTATAAGCACAAATGTCTTTTTGGGAGATACACACAGCAACGTCTAATTCCCTGACACTGCATCTGACTAAAAGTCTGAATGGCAGAACACAAAACTTCAAAAGGAGAGCTTGACATGGTGTGGAGTTATTAAGCAAACTCTTTTTTTAAATATTATGACAAAAATGTTTTTAAGAAGGTTAATTTTGTGGGGATCATGCAGGGTTGAATGAAATGAGTGACATGACAAGCAGATACTAGGCTCCCTATTTTTAGAGGTTAGGTTGCATGTCCAAAATCCCCTAGAAAAAAAACAAAATGGAAGGTAGCCATTTTCTGCTGCTTAGATGTTATATTTAACATAAGTGATTTTATTTTGGAACACACGTACATTAATGTGAACTAGGGAATTGATAATGAGGGCTTGTGTTCATTTTTAATGAATGTATTATCTTGTTTTTTTTTAATTCAGTGAAGACAGAGCTAGGTCCTTTCTCTCGCATTCTACTAACTCCTTGGAAACCAGTGTCTTCATTGGTTTGTCCCGACTTATCCCACCTGAGCAGAGTTCATCCTAAAACCAAGTGGAATCCACATCACAGATGTGACCCTGTCTTAATTACAGAGCTAGAACTGTAACTTGCTTTCTTCTCTGTGGCACTAGTTGCTCCTGATGTTCCCACAGTACTTGGGGAGAAAGATCAACTCAATGGTTTCTGAAAGGTCATCTGTTTCCCACTTGACAACTTTTGTTGTGGGGATTTTGAGCAAAACATGGCGTTTGTGGAATCAGGAAAGAAGTTTTTGTTGTATAAATGATAGATTTTAAATTTGAACAGTGAAAAAAATCTACTGAGTACCTTAGAGTCATGTCCCTATTGTGGATTAGTAGCTATGACTATGCCAAGCTCATATTGTAGACTTAGCTAAGCACTTGGCTTTGTGCTGTGCACTAGAAGCTTTTACACATTTTATCCTCTACATTATAAGCTTGTTCTTACTCTTTAATTTTAAAAACCCATAGAAAAATAATGATCATTCCTTCAGCCCTCGGGGAAGTTAATATATATGCTTGGTTATTGCCTATATCAAGAAACCATGATCTCTATCCCTGTACATGTCTTCACTAGTTGAAGTAATTGTAGTGATTTGGTATACCATTGCTTTAGTTGGGTTTTGTTGCAGAGTAGACACAAGTCAGTGATTGCTGACCCTTTCAGATGTTTGCTGGAGGAATGCCAGTAAAGCTATGAGCAAGAGAGGGAGCTGTGGAGAAACATGCTGTGGGGCCCTGAACAGAATGAAGGGGAACCAAGGTTCAGGAGCCAGATTTCCCCAGAGAGAAACAAAAGGAAAGCAAACAAAGGAAGAGACAGGTATAAACAGGCTCCCCAGATAGAGCCTCTTTTCTGTAAAAAACAGAGCCTCAAAACTACACAAAGCTCAAAGAAAGGAGCCAGAGTTTAAATGTGGCTTTTCAATTTAGTTGAAGAAACGAGCATATATAGAAAATGCCACACATATATAGAGCAACATGTTATTCTTCAAGCCTCTTCATACACTCCACAAACTAAAAGATGTATCTAAACCTGTATATCCACATAGATATCAATACCAACTCCCTGCCCCCAAACCACACACATATGAAATAAGCAGAGATAAATTCCAGACAGGGACTCAGGAGCAGGAATACGCAGTCCCATAGTGTCTAAGATGGGCTAGTTTTTAAGGCATGTGATAGAGTTTAGTAACCTGGTACAGTCCATTAACAGAACTGGTGTTGTGGTTTGCATCTAGATGTCCTCCAGAATCTCATGTGATCATAGGGCTTTTTCAGAGGTGACTGACTCTAGGGTGTGTGATTGAGTCAAGGTGCAATCCTGGAATTAAGGATGAGTGATTGCTGTATCTGTCCACTGACTGGATTGACACTACCTTAATCCTGGTAGGCTGGATGCAATATAAGGGACAGAAAGGGGGTTGTCTTACCCTTCCCTTGCTTGCTTTTGCTGTCTTCTGCTGTCATGAACTGTTTCTCCTCTGTGATGCCTGTCTTCCATGACACCCTGCCTTGGAGCCAGCCAATATGAACTGAAAGCTCTGCAAACTGTGAGCTAAGTAAATCTTTCCTCCTTTAACTTTGGGATTTCAATATTTTGTCTCAGCAATGAGTAAAGTAACAAAGACAGAGTTTGGTACCAGAGAAGTGGGGTTGTTGCTTTTACTATACCTTATCATGTGGTTCAGGAGCCTTTGGGAATGACTTGTGAGAAGAGTTTGGAAAGGTTTGGAGATGCTGGCTGAAAAAGTAGAGCTGGAATGACTTACGCTGTTCTTCATGGGAGATTCATCTCAGAGCTCAGAAAACCAGAAAGCCAGTAGAGACCAGGCTCAGGAAGCTTCTGCTGGGAAGAAGGACTACATTGGCTACTGGACTCCAGATTATGTGTGTTATGCCTTGGTAAAAAGTTGCTCTGCATTTTGCTCATGTCCAGAGATTTTTCCCAAAGCTGCTATTAAATGTGGCAGACTAATTAATCTGGCAGAAGAAATTTCAAGGCAGTTGAGTGTTGAAGTGGTAGCATGGCTACTGTTAGGGGCTTTTAGCCAGATCTCTGTTAAAAATCAAGAGCAAAGAGCCCAGAAGAATGATTTAAAATTTGTGAGTTTGGCCAGAAAGAAAGCTTCAGGAAAACCATGCACCGAAAATATAGAACAGAGGAGATCTTGATTGCTGAGAAGGAACAGGAGAATACAAAAGATGGCCTGAGAGCATCACAAGAAACAGGAGGACTTCACCTGTATAGCCTCAAAATTGTAAAAGTAACACTTTGCTTTGAGGAGAAAGTGGCAGAATACCATGTTCCAGAATGGCAGTACCCTAGAGAATTTGCTCCTCCAAACTGGATTCAGAGTGCTCAGTGATCCAGGAACTTGACCCTTACAGCCAAGAGAAAGGGAAGCAAGGCTATTGCTCCAGCTGGTAGCAGATCTTGGCATCATCCACATGGTGCTGGTGTTATGTGCATGTAGAACGGAAGAGTTGTGGGGTCAGGAGGGCTTCCATGCAGATTTCAGAAGGGCTGAGAGGCCAGGCAGTGTACCCCCTGAGAGGGCAGTGTATAAAGCTGTGAGTGTGAAGCTAAAGGTATAGCAGAGACCCTAGAAGTTTGGAAAAACCAGGAACCTGGGTCATCTGAGGAAAACTGCAAGGAAGGAGCAGAGTGGGCCCAAGATAGAAGCCATGGGAGCTACAACAACCAGAAGTGTTATAGGGACAGAGCCACCCAAATCCTTTGAAGTTCACATCTTGCTACAGATTACCTTGGATGCTGCACATGGAACAACAGCACTTATTGTTTCCCCTGCTGGATTTTGGACATGCTTCAGTCCCAGTCTTTTGTATCCCTGTTTGTAACTTTTGGAATGGAAATGTCTATCATGTGCCACTGAATGTTGTAAGTTTCTAACTTTCTTTTCATTTGTGTAAGGACTCCTAACTAAGAGTTTGCCTTAAATCTCAGAGGAGACTTGGGACTTGGACTTTTCAACAATGCTGAAACTATTAGGATTTTGGCAACTCTTGGGGATAGACTGAGTGCCTTTTGCATAAAGGGATGTGCATGAGTCTTTTGGGGGCCCGGGGTGGAATGTTACTGTTTGTGTCTAGATGTCACACCAAAGCATCATGTGGTTGATTACAGGGCTTTTTCAGAGGTGACTGAATCTACAGTATGTGATGCTGGTATCAGTCCACTGATTGGTTCGGTGTCACCCTAATCCCAGCAGTTTGGATGAAATATAAAGGGTAGAAAGATGCTGTTAAGCCATGTTGCTTTTGCTGTTTCTGCCACCATAAACTGTTGCCCATCTACCATGTGCCACCCTGCTTTGGAGCCAGCCAATTATGGACTGAAACCTTCACAAACTGTGAGCTAAATAAACCTCTCCCCCTTTAATATTGGGCATTGGGTATTTTGTCTCAGCAACAAGAAAAGTAACTAAGATAACTGGGATCTTTTATGCCAATAATTGATAGCAGTGTACCAAAGCAAAAAATTAACTTCTCCCTAAGTTTTACCTTTTAAAACAAGACCAAACTAAGCCTGAGCTCTGAAAGCTGAATGCAAACCTGTCTCCAGCCTCCTACACTCCTTCCCTATAAAATAAGGAGCTAAGGCCCTTCTTCCCCCAGTTACAGTATAATTAGCCCCCTGCTCCTGCAGGCCCACAGTTTGACCAACCCCCACAGAGCCTCCTCCAGTGTGAGTTTCCCAGATTCTTGAGAGGAACCTGGTCTCACTCTGGGATCAGCACGGACTCTTCAACATCATCCTCAGAAAATCCCTGCTCCCAGGAACCCTGAAAATGGCATCCATTTCCCCACACAGCCAACCCTGCAAGGTTGCCAGACTGCCCCGTAGGGGCTCCAGGTGACTTCTTAGGGTCAGTGGCAGTGCTGCTAAGGTAAGGGGCCACAGCAGGGAAGCTGAGTTGAAATGACAGTATTCCTGTGCCAGCCCAGGCTTCCAGACCAGCCATGAACCACCAACCCTGCAGACCTGCTACCCCAGGAATGCCCATCTGCTGCCAAACCACAGTGGCCCTTGGCCCCTGGGGAGGGGAAAAGCCAGTTGGGAAGAAGCGAAACCACACAACTTGGGAACTTTGCCCCAGCTTCCAAACTGGAAGTCCTCAAATGGCCCTTGCACCCACCACCACCACCATGTTTACCTCATGAGAAAAGAAAGAGTTGGATTCACAGGACAGATGTCAGAACCAGAGGGCAGCTTAGAGAGTACCTTGTCCAACACCTTCATCTTATATATGGAGAAAGCAAGGCCTACAGTGGAGAAGATACTTAAACTCTTAGGAGTGTCAAAACTCCTTTCCTTGATTATGAAGGCAGATGTGTGTGTGTGAGAAAGGAAGTAGGAGGACGGACAGAGATGGGAGGGAGGAGAAAGGAGAGAAAGGGAGGAAAAGTAGAGGGAGAGGAAGCAAGGAGAGGGGAGGGATGAGCACAATATGCAAGCCTGATCCAGAGAACTCTTGAGCATAAATACATACTAGACAATGACTAAAAATTTTAGGGTCTAAATTTCCCCACTTTAGTTGCAGATACTCTTCCCACTTCCCCGAGTCCCATAAGTACCCAAAGCATGATAAGAAAATTTGTCATCTTTGGAATACAAATAAGCTTAGTAGTTAAAAGCACAGACTTTTGAGTCAGCTAGAGCAATTTTGTAAGCCCTGGCTCTATCATTTGCTATGTGTGGGATCTTTACCCAGAAATTTCCAACAAGAAACAATATTGCCTTCCCCAACTCCAGGGAATACTTGGCGATATCTGGAAACATTTATGGTTGTCACAAGTAGTAGGATTCTACTTGCATCTAGTGGGTAGGGTCCAGGAATGTGGCTAAACATCCTAGAATGCACAGGATGTAGAATTATCCCACCCTGTCAGTAGTGCCAGTGTTGAGAAACTGCATTTGGCAAATGGCTTAACTATTCTGCACTTCAGGTTCAAGTTATGGTACCTATCTCATAGGATTTTTCATTAGTCCATATTCGCAGTACATGTTTATATTCATCTTACACAGTAGATACGTGTACTTTTTTTTTTTTTTTTTTTT
>NW_004955490.1:7594077-7627164 GCF_000276665.1 Chinchilla lanigera
TGGTATGAGTCCGGCCCACACTCGGACCCAGGAGCGCTGCAGCTCCCGGAGAACTGGCTGCCTGGGCGCAAGGCGCGGGGGGCTGGGGGAGATACGTGTACTTAATATGTCTTAATTTTTTTTTTATTCTCCATCCGCTCCACACCCTCCCCCTTCCCTTGATCTCTTGGTCTCCTTCCCTTTTGAAAAAAATCTATTTCCCTATTTTGTATTGTCTGTCTTTTGTTTTTAAAAATAATTTATATGTTGGGTTTCTCATATAAGCCAAGTTATATAATATTTAAGTTGTGTGTCTAATTTATTTCACTTAACATGATGGTCTATAGTTGCATCCATTTCCCTACAAAGGATTCAAATATATTCTTCTTAAAGGTAGAGGAGTACTCCATTAGGTATAAAAGCCACATTTTCTTTATCCAGTTACCTATGGATGGACATTGTCTTAGTTACTTTTGTGTTGCTCAGACAGGATACTCTACACTCACAGTTAAGAGAAAAAAGGCTAATTTTGGCTCCCAGTTCATAATTGGGTTCACAGTTCATAGTTGGCTGTCTGCAAGGCAGAGCAGCATGGTGGAAGGGCATTAAAGAGGAGAAACAATGCATGGCATAGCCAGCAGAAAGCAGAGCAAAATTCCTTCTTTCTCTTTTTATGCCATCTAGGCTATAAGCCTTTAAATTGGTGCCACCCATACCTAGGGTGGATTTTTTCTCTTTAGTAAATCTATCGTCCACACCCACAGCTATGCTGAACCAATCAATGAACTAATCCAGTACCACACCCATGATCCAGTCACCTCCCAAAAGCCCCACCTATGAGCTGATCAGGCTTTGGAGGGACATCTAGATATGAACCATAACAGACATATAGGCCACTTAGAATTCTAGTGATTATGAGTTGTGCTGCTATAAGCATGGATAGGCATGTATCACTGTGATATGATGTCTTTAACTCTTTCAGGAAAATACTTAGAAGGGCTTTGATAATTACATATGCTAACCTATCTAAAATACAAAGTAAATATTCTAAAATTATTAGATACTAATATTATTAAATCTTCTCATCACTTCTGCTATAGTTAACAATCCCACTTTTCTGCTGTCCTCACAACATTTCCTCTTGAAGCAGCTATTTATATTCAAAATTTTCACTTTCCCTCTCTCTCTTTAGCCTGTTCTAAGCAGGCTTTGATTGCCATCACTGCTTTCTTGTAAAGGCAAACAATGGCATAATTCCAGTGATCATTCCTCCATCTTCATCTTACTAGACGTGCCATCAGTGTTTGAAATGCCTTTTCCCTTTCTTTGTTTTACAGCACTGAGTCTTGAACTCAGGACTTTCACGCCCTTCACACTAAATTACATTTCTAGCTCTTTTTGTTTTCATATCTTATTTTGAGACAGGGTCACATTAACTTATCCAGGCAGGCCTCAAACTTGCAATCTTTTTGCCTCAGCTTCCCAAGTCACAGGGATTACAGGCATGTGATCATTTTCCTTTCTGAAAACAAACAAAAACTTTCTTTGCTTTGTGTCCAGGGTACCATTCCTTTAATTCTCATGCTACTTTTATGGACCAAATTTTCATCTACTTTCTCTAAAAAGAAAGAGACTTGGTTTAGTTTGTTTTGTCAATTTAATTAATTAATTAAATTTTATTGTGAGAATTAAATGAGATCATGTGTGACATTGCTTAGTACACATTAAGCATTCAGTAGTTATCACCACCACCCTACCACAGTTATTGTTGATGTTGTAGCTGTTCATATTCTTCCTCTACTGGCTATGAGGCCCTTGAAAATGGGATTGATGTTTATTTTGTCTTGATCCTTTCTTGTACAAAGCTTAATTCTATATACGAGCATGTATCTGTATTGGATATATATCCAGAAAACAATTTACCACTGGAAAGAGTAGCTGACAAAGGCTTGAGTGTGGAGCAGTGCCTTAGAGGAGCAAAAGGTTAGGAAGAGCTTGACCAGGAGTCGGGGTGGGTGCTGGGGACTCCTGGGAACAGACATCGAGAAGGGAGTCACACCATAGCCATTTCAACTGCCCTTTTCATAAATGATGGGACCATAAAAGAGAGGGAGTAGCAGTTTTCACCCATTAATCATCCCAGTGCTTCCTCTCCCAAGTATGGGGGAGAAGTAGGACTGTGGCCAAATGTTAGATGGAGCAAAGCTTACCTATGAAGTTTGACAGGGTAACATAAATTAACTTCTTTGCAGCACTGAATTAATTTCATTTTCAATCATCTTGGACTTGGAGAAAGTTTGTGCAGTTATTAGTTCCTACAGCCATCTTTAGTAACTTGCAAGTAGCATATATATTACCCCGAGACTACAGTTACTTTGGGGTTCGCCATGAGAAAAGCACACAACCTGAATTTTACTGAAAAGTTCTTGAACATTCAAAGCATCCGTTAGATGTTGCTAATCATTCTAATAACATAATTTAGCAGCATTTGGAGTGAAAATTAAGCAATAACCAAATAGGAGCTTTGAACAAGTTTCTTTTTTCCATTAAAAACAGAATGTTTAGTTTTTATACTATTCATGCCATTAACTACTGCCAACTATGGCATGGATAGATAACTGCTAGCCTCTTAATTCTCCCCTTGTCACCCACACCAACAAAATGTCCACACCTTGAACCCTGCCTTAGAAAGGTTAATAAATAAAGCCCTTATGTTTCCAGTCCCTGACCATTCGAAACCTACACTCTTGCTTGCATCCTGATTACATCCTGTATGCAGTAACCAACCCCTTCTTCAGATGGGGCAGCCCATCTGTAAATTGCCAGGTGGAAGCTGCCCAAATACAGAGAAAAAATTTAACCTGTCTTACAAAAATAACTAAAGGAAAAAAAATTTTAATTCACAACATTCAAACCATTGACTTCAAAAGGAATAATGTCAATGTAATTAATTTGCAAGTAATTCTTCTGTCCTTGAGTTTGAACTTATCAATCAACTCAACATTCTAAAAATTATCTCAGCTTCTAAGTTTTTAAAGCAATAATATTATTTTTAAGCCTTCTAGTAGTTGCTTACTAAATATTCAAGTGACATAAAGGCCTCCACAATTGTCCAGCTGGCTGAGCTGTTGGTGGCTTTTGGCACTTCTATTATTTGTCAAAGATTCTCCATTATCCATATGGGCCCACAGAAAACCAGAGCTCCTAAATTAACTGTTGATTGAGTTCAGGGGGCTAGTTTGTAATTCATTCTGGAAAGGTGACCCAGATGCCTGTGTTCTTTGAGCCTCCTGTAAATCCCAAATAAGTTCCTTGCCTAGTAATCCCATCTGTGATCTAAATGTATTGAGAAATTGTCTGCTCACCTCTTATTTTTGACTAACATGTTGATAAAGAGATAGTTTTCCTACTGAGATACAGGAACTGCTATCAGAGGTATTAGAGTTAAGATTGTTATGTTTCATCATCATCATCAAAATGATAATAACACATTACAAAATAGTAATACTTGTCACCATATATAAAGTATTTTCTCTATGCCAGGAATAGTTTTATGTATTTTATATATGTTGTTTTATATAATATTTAATGAGATATAAGCATACTGTGAAGCTTACCCCTTGAAAGATTACAATTCAATAGTTTTAAAATAGTCACAAGGTTGTGCAATAATCAGTAGTCTCTAAATCCAGAACATTTCTTTACACTGTCCCATTTTAATTTTCACAATAGCCCTGGAGAGTAGTAATTTATTTCAAAACCCATTTTATAGATGAGGCAACTGAGATTCACAGAGGATAAATAAGTAGCCAAATTCCTACAGCACATAAGGGGAGAAGCTAAGAATCACAAACAGATCTCTGGCCCCCAATGCAGTTCATCTGTTTCTACCTCCCTGGTGGTTCTTTATTTGTGCCATGGTTTATTGTCACTTTCATTAATAGAGACATGAAAGAGTCTAGCCTTCTCTTTATAATCCCGCAAGGATTGATGACTTTGATACCCCTGACAATTGTCACCGACCTGCCCACACTTCTTCAATATACACACAGTTCCCCTGACAAAATCTCTCATGTGGTGTTATTAATTTGCACTGAAGGTCTTTGCACTTTTGAAAATTTAATTCATTGCACCTTCTCAGGCTGACTTTTATTCACTAGTAAGCCATTATTTAGCATAGCGATAAAAACAGGATATTGGCATCAAGCTTGGATCCAGATAAATTTGCTCCATGCTAAATGTGTAAATCTGGGCAGTTAACTCCTGTAAGCCTCAGTTTCCTCAAATGAAAATTACAGATAATGAAAATACATACAGTTCAAGACTGCTATAAGGGTTAAACTTAATATATATGCTAAATGTTTGATGCAAGGTCCTGAAATAAATACATGCTCAATAAATGGTGATAGTTATTTTGATAGCTTTAAGGGGCAGGTACAATGGGGATTTATTACACACTCATCAAATTATATGGCCTAGAGTCTCTCTAGTCTGTCTGCCCTTAGGACAAGCTTTGATTTCAAAAAAAATCAAGTACTAAGCAAGGAAATATGTGCCAAGTGGTATACAGTCAAATTACATAGTTCCTTCAAATCTTTGCCCATTTAATCAACTAAAAGCATGACAATGTTTTTGGCATTAAATCTTGATTGTTTTCCTCACAGAAGTCGCAGCATTTCCCTTTTTAAGAATCTACAGTGATTCCCTGCTGTCATCCAAAAGTAAAACTTTATTTGACCTTTAGGGTACTTAGCCTGACCAGGAATTGCACGGTGTCAGTATAGATCTGACCTGCTTAAGTAGGCCAAGTCATCTAGGCAAAGCTGTGTATTTGGGTAAAGGCCAAATGCTCAAATATAGTTGAGATTAGATATAACCCAGAGGCTATTTTTTCCAGTTTTTTGTTAGTACCTGTTTGCAGTACACGGTGATCACATTCCTCATGGGGAGTTGCTACATGTAGAGAACACATCTCAATTATTTTTTTATTCGCTTGCCCTCTTCTCCTCCTCCCCTCTCTCTTGCTTTCCTTTCCTTTGTCGCTATTTCCTATTATCTATCTTTTATCTTGCTCTTTATTCATATTTTGAGTTTCTCAAATGAGAAAAATCATGTGATAGTTAAGCTTGTGTGTCTAATTTTTCACCTAACGTTATGGTCTCAATGCGAATCTATTTTCCTATAAATCACTCATTTATTATTTTTTATGGCAGAATAGTACTTCATTGTATATAAACACCACATTTTCTTTATCCATTCAAGTGTCAGGAGGTTAGGAAGAGAATCTGGAATATATTTCAAGCAATGTTATCAGTTTAAGGTTAGGTAGATTCCAACATTTAACCCAAGCATGGGTTGGGTAAGAAGCCAGTAGAGATCCAAATAGGCTGCTTCTATGCAGTCTGATAGCAAGTGCCAGGCACTCGAAATTGGCTAATATTAATAGCAGTTATTAAGTAATTACCATACGTGAGAAAATTTTTAAAGGCTTTACTATGTTTTAATTAATCTTATGAGGATAAATACTGTAATCCTTCTTACTTTAAAGATTGCCTAGCTGGAAAATTGTGAAGCTAAGATTCAATCCTAGTGCTGACCAGTTCACACACATGCCCTCACCCTCTGTACTGTAATAATTTCTCCCAAAATGTAATGGTGCTCGTAACAAAAGGTCACTCACTTGGAGATTAAGGAAGAAAGATTAAATAGTCCAGCAATAAAACTGACTCAGTGCTTATGCAGACAATTACTAAAGTGAAGTTCATGCATTTTCCTACTGTATAATTGCAGCAAGAAGCTAGGAGTCAGATGTGCCCTGAGATTTTCAGGGAGGGCTAAGAAAAATTCTGCGTTGCACTGAAGCAAAACCACTGCAGGGAATTTTCAAGATTTTCTCTTGCTATTGCACACAAGTTCAGTTTGGCCTATAAATATGTCCTAGAAATTTTGTCTTGATTCCCCCATATATTCTAATTTTTAGTAGTCACAAATACAGGGATAACTTCTGTCACTCTAGCTTTACATTTCTTATGTCCTTCCTTTGGTCTATAAAAGAAAATGCAACAAGCAGAAGAGATGGTTCTTTCTCTCTTACAGAGTTCCATAAACTCCTAGTAAATCCAATGACAACATTTCTTTTAAGAGGTGGCCCCATTTTACAAGGATGGGTTTGATGTCTGCAGAAATGATTCTAGTAGAAAAGAGCTGAAGAAGGAAGACAGTGTTACTATAGGTGGGCAGCCTCTACTGGAAACTAAACAATGGGCTATGAGCCACCCCTGAATGCTTTCTTTCCTCTAGAGGTTAGTAGGAAGAAGAAAGAATGGTGGTATAAGCAGTGCCTGTCTTAGTTACTTTCTCATCAGTGGAACAAAATACCCAACACCCACAAGTTAAAGGAAGTTGTTTTAGCTCACAGTTTGTAGAGTCTACAGTCAGCTGGCTCAACAGAAGAGTGGCATAGTAGAGAAGAAATAGTCCATGGCAAGGCAGATACAAAACAGCAACAGTGAGTTTCCCCTGTCATTTTATTCCATGCAAGCATCAAGCCTATTGGTGCCACCAACACCCTGGATGGACCTTCTGTCTTCAGTAAACCCATTCAACTACAGCCAGAGCTATACTAATACAATCAGTACACTAATTCAGTATCACATACCCATGATCCTGTCACTTTCAAAAGCCCCACCTGGGAGTGCATGAGGCTTTAGGGGATATTTTAGATATAAACCATAGAGGGTGCCCATTTATTACTATAAATGCATTCCTGCAAGTAACATCCAAAGAACATGGCTTCCTTAAGAACAACACAATAATTGAAATTATTTTTCAGGCCAAAGACACTGTATCAAATAAATTTAAAATATGGACAACAACTTGAAATATTAGCAAAGGGAAATTACAGTAGGACTATACTAGTTCTAAATAATATAATTAAGTCATGTGTCTTATAATGGACACAGTTATACTCTACCTAATGATTATAAAAAGAATGTCTCGTGGATCATCTTTGCATCTATATCTAAAATGCCATCCAAGGGGCTGGGGATTTAGCTCAGCGGCAAAAGCACCTGCCTGGCATGTGCAAGGTCATGAGTTCAGTTCCCGGTACCGGAGAAAACCCCAAATAAAATAAATAAATAAATAAAATAAAATAAAATTAAATGCCATCCAAAATAAATAATTCAATGTTCATTGATTAAACATTTCACTAAAAATTTTTATTTCCTTTCTTACATTTTAGCTTTTAAAGTATTTTCCAAAATAATTTAAATTATCTCCACAGACCCATTTACAAAATGAGGTTTCATATTTACAAATACATTTTTCAAGATATTTCCAAATGTATCTGTAAAAGTAATACTGCAACTTTCCTTTCTTAGTTAATCCTTTCTACATTTTGGCAATATGTATCAGTAGCCTCAAAAACTTTCTGTCTTTCATATAGTAGTTATTCTACTCTTAGGAATTTAATTGAAGGAAATAAGTCAGTACAGAGAGATTTATGAATGAAGATAATCATCAGAGTTCTATTTGTAGCAGTAAAAAATGAAAAAAATAAAGCTTTGTAATAGGGGAATAGTTAAACTAAAAAGTATGGTATATCCCTTAAAGTGGAATATCATATGGTTATGTAAAATGACTTTTCTTTGAAGAAAGTTTGATGACATGCTAAAGTGCTTGTGATATGTTAAGTGGGAATTATTGGAAGCAAATTTACAGTATGATCATAATATTTAAATCACAATAATTATAATACACAAATAATATTTTTAAAAGATTGAACGGATATGCATTACAAATTTTTCAGTAGTTATCAGCAAGAGGTAGAATTCTGGAGAAAATATGGGACAGGCAGAAGAAGAGAAGCCCACAAAGGAGACTGAGAAAGTAAATTGGGCATTAATGAGAGTTGGGGGAGTGAGGTGACTGGAGCTGGGTGATAGAACTGGGTATATCTTTTTGAGAAGAAGCCTGTATCTATTCCATGAGTGAGAGGGCAAACTCAAGTAGGATGACTAATCATGCTGGTTTGCCCAGTATTAAGGGGTTTTCCAAGATATGCTAATACTAGGAAATTCCTTAACAAACTGAAATGTATTGATCATTCCAGACTTCAGTCATACTTCATCTGGGAAGCTTTTTGTTGTCTTCAAATTTATTTCTTTTCTTTTTCAGATAAAACCCTGAAACTGGGGTCAGAGAATATCATGGCCAAAGTGACACAGGTAGCAGAGCTTCAGACTGAAAGCTACTCCTGCTCTGCTATTTATTAGCAGAACATTTAATTGACGCTTAGTTAAACATATAAACACCTTGCTTGTTTACCAGGTGTTGTGCAGACTAAATTCAATTATTCACAAATACAATGTATTATCCATAGCAATAAGCATTTCCTAGGTATATACTACATGGCTTTATGTCAAGTTCTAAAATCAAGGGAGTATTGTTAATTCCAAATTTATAGAATTATGGTAAATCCTATTTCATAGTATATCTCTAAATAAATTAATACAACATTCATATTCTAGGAAACACTCATTAAATATCACCTTGATGATTATTTGTCTCAATTTGAAAATAAGGATATGAAAATCCCATAGCATCTAGGAGCAACCCCATGAGATGGATACTTCTATTAATGCTTCCATTTTACAGATGAGAAAATTGTAGCTCAAAAAGAATAACTGACTTGTTGAAGTTTATAAAGTAAATGACAAGACCATCTGTCTCCTAGTTCCATGTTCTGTTCTACTTTGTTAAGTTGCCATCCAACAAAAAGTCTTTTGGAAAGAGAGCAAAGCTAACAATTTTTCTTTTTAAGTAAACAACCTTTTTCTACCTCTTACAGTTTATACATAGGTAACTGTTTTAGTTACTTTTCTCATTGCTGAGATAAAATACCCAGCACCCACAAGTTAAAGGAGCAAAAGTTTATTTCAGCTCCCAGTTTGTAGTGGTTTCAGTCCATAGGCTACCAGCTCCAAGGTGGGATAGCATGGCAGAGGAGAGTTGCAGAAGAGAAGCAGTCCATGACAGGGCAGGGAGGAGGCAGCAAGCAGCAAGCAACAACAGCCAGCCTGCTTTCCTTTTTATCCAAACAGGCTACTAACCTTTTGAGTGGTGCCACCCAAACCCAGGGTGGACTTCCTTTACCCACACTCAGAACTATACTAAGCCAATTTAGTTATCACAGACCCTTAATCCTAGCATCACACACCCTAGATCCAGCCACCTCTGAAAAGCCTCACTTATGAGCACATGGGGATTTGGAGAGACATCTAGATGCAAGCTATAACAACCCAGGAGTCTCATGTGCTTTTGTAAGTTCATTGAATCATAGGGACAATATAGCTAATTTGTTCTTAGGAAGTAGAATCTTGTCAGAAGAGGTGAGTCACAGGGGGCATGACCTGCAATGGTATATTTCTCTTCCTGGTTCCTCCTTTCACTTTGCTTCTTGGCTGCCATGCCATCAGCAGCTTTCCTCTGTCCAGGTCCTTCTTCCACACCATTTTTGTGTTTAAGCCTGCCAAACATGGACTGAAATTTCTGAACTGTAAGCCAACATAAACCTTTCCTATTTTAAGTTGTGAGTGTCGGGTACTTTATCTCAGCAGCTAGGAAAGTGACTAAGACAGATTTTGATACCAAAGAAGTGGTCATTTCTATGAATATACTAGACCATGTGATTCAAAAGCACCTTAAGACTAAGGTTCATGGGAGGAGTTTGGAAAGGTTTGGAGATGCCAGCTAGAGAAACTTAGAATGCTGTAAGATGAATTTGGTGTGTGATACATTTTAGAGCTTGGAAAACCAGAATGCTAGCAAAAATGTAGACTATAAAGACCAAGATCAGGAGGTTTCACTTGGAAACAAATACTCCATTGATAGTTGAAGTCTGGGCCATGTATGTTACACTCTGGCAGAAAATTTGTCTATATTTTGCCCATATTCTGAGACGGCAGGAGACTGAGATGAAAGGTGGTAGACTAATTAACTGTTGAAGGAAATTTTAAGGCAATCCAGTGTTCAGGCTGTGGAATGAGGGTACTCCTTGTTGCACTTAGCCAAGTTAATATTAAAACTCTGGAGCAAAAATTCCATTTAAAAAGTTTTCAAGGGGGCTAGGGATTTAGCTCAGTGGCAAAGTGCCTGCCTGGCAAGCGCAAGGTCGTGAGTTCAATTCCTGGTACCAGAAGAAAAACAAAAAAAAAAGTTTTCAACTTTACTGGGAATGAAGGGCCTATAAAACTTTGATGAAAAAGAATTTGATTTCTAAAACACTAGCATTAAAAAGAAGTCACATATTTTACATCAGGACAATACAGAGGATGTCTTGAGGGCATCCCAGGAACCAGTAAGGCCCTACCCTTCATAGACTCGAATTTACAAACGTGAAAGACTGTTTTGAGAGGAAAGCCTCAGGGAACCTAGCTTATTCATGACCATATAGAAAAGAGTTTCCAAGAGGTCAACCACGTAGGCACTTAGAGGTCTCTGCAGGCATGATCCATGAGGTTGTACCTATTGCTCAAGCTCATGAGGGACCTCAGTACTGTACACATGGTTCTGGTTTTATAAGCACACAAAATTCAAATGTTGTGGTGTCAGTTAGGCTTCCACACAGATTTTAGAAAAAATCCTGCAAGTCCTGACAGTATGCCCCTGAAAGGACAGTGCATAAAGCTGTGAAAGTGGAACCAAAAGTGCAGTGGAGGCCCCAGGAAGTAAACATCTGAGGAAAGCCATTGGCAGTGAGCAAAGTCACCCCAAGAGAAAAACTATGAGAGATGTAACCTGCAATGCTCTAAGGATAGGCCCACCCAAGTCCTTTGGAGTTCATGTTACCATAACTTGTCACAGATACTGGACATTGAACTACAGTATATAATGTTTTCCTTGCTGGATTTTAATCTTGTTTTGCTCCCCTATTCCTCCCTTTTCGAGTGGAAATATTTACCATTTGCCATTGTATGTAGAAGTATTTAACTTTCTTTTTAATTCTTATAGGGGCTGACAGATAAAAGTTTGTTTTGAGTCTCAGAGGAGGGAGACTTTGGACTTGGACTTTTTAGCATTGCTGGAACTGTTAGGACACTGGCAAAATTTAGAGATGGGCTAAATGCATTTTACATAAAGAGGTGCACCTGAGTGTTTGGGGGAAAGTAGTGAAAAGTTATTGGTTATATCAACATGTCCCCCCAAGATCTCCATGTGCTTAGAGGAAGGGCTTTTGGAAGGTGACTGAATCATGGGGTGATATAGGTGACTCACTGCTGCTACCAGGTGGAGTCTGGTCAGATAAGGCAGGTCGTTGGGGGAATGACCCTTCTTGGCTCCTCCCTTTACTGTGCTTCCTCACCACTGTGACTTGAGCAACTTTTCTCTGTCCAGGCCCTCCTGCCATGCTATTTTTGTGTTTAAACTTGCCAGATTGAAACTTCTGTACTGTGAGCCAAAATAAATCTCTCCTCATTTAAGTTGTGGATGGTGGGTATTTAGTGCCAGCAATGAAGAACATGACTAAGGCACTATCCATACCTTTAGTGTAATCAAAGGCTACTCTTGGACAATGTAGAAACCACCAGAAAACATTCTGTAGGATATTTTGTTAGCAATCTTAGGAGATCAAGTTTCTTTAGAAAGGCTATAAATCAACTATAGCATCTTCAGAACACCCCTCACAGGATAAGGATGAAAGTCAGTTTTCTTCTGGTGAATGTTTAACCACTGGTTCATGGAGGTGGCAGAGTTATAAATATTTCCATCATGGCTGATTTCACTCTACCAATGAGATTGGATGCTGTGAAATTGTTCTGCAAGCCAGTACAAGTCAACCCACCCCAGTTCCAGCACACCAGTGGAAGCAGAATTCTAACTTTTAGTCTGTTGCTTTCCTGAGTTTAAATAAATTTCCTGAAAAAGCAAAATATGAACATCAGTCAAGGTCCTTGGTTATAATACATGCAAAAGGGAGGGTGAAATGAGCACAGGCCAGTGATTAGGGTATTCCAGAGGGTGGGCCAAGTTAAGGGAAGATGCAAAAGACTGGAGGAGCTGCTAGTTGCTACCTATAAGTCCAAATCTGGTCTCCCATGAAACCTCTCAAGAAAGCCAAAGCTAGAGCCTACAGTAGAGATTAGAGAAGTATTTTTCACATGACATAAGAGTTTTGTTTTCCTTCCAACTTTTTATTTTGAACATTTTCAAACATTCAGAAAACTTTAAAAAAAGAAAAAATATATATGTATATACAAGGATACCTGAGATAAGTGTGTTGCTGATGTCTGTTGTTTTGTTGAAAGGAACAGTTAATGCTTAAATTGGTTTTTTTGTTCCTTACTCTTAACCAATTTTACATGCTTATGTCTGGTAATTGGAACAACTGGTTTGAAGACAACAATATGCAATATAATAGCTATTTCTGAATTCCTACCATTTTGTTTGATGAAGCTCTGTATCACTTCTAATGTGTTTTTTATTACTTGTCATTGTCTTTAATTGTTTGATCAATCTTGCGTTCTTGCATCTGGTAATCTGAGCAACTTCATTGAAGATAACAATATGTACTGTAACAACCAATGTTAATTCCTATCATCTTGTTTTGAAATCCTGTATTGTTTTTATTGTTTTGGGGTTTTTTGTCTTCATTTCTGTGTTTTTGTTATTGTTTTCTTTTACTCTTTAAAATAAAAAAAATTTTTTAAAAAGAATGCATTGAGGACCCATACATCTTTGGTCTGAGCACCCATACGTCCTTTTCCTGAATTCACATATTGCTAGTGTGTTTACACATTTGCTCTCTTTATATAAATATATTTTTGTAATCTATGTGAGAGTTAGCTGAACACATCTTGACTTTACTTCTGACTGCATGAATATGAATCTCCTAAGAACAAAGCACACTATATATATATATATATATATATATATTGCAGTGATCACACCCTGGAAATATAACATTTACTCAGTAGATGAGTATAAAGTCTGAATTCTGATTTCCCAATTGTCCAAACAATGTTTTGGTAACTATTTTTTTTAATGAAGAATCCAAAGATTATGCATTGGATTTAGATTTCCATCTCTTTGATCTCCTCAAATCTAGAAGAGTTCTCAAACCACCAACTTTTTTCTTTTGTCTTTTATGACAGTGACTTTTTCTCCTGGTTCTGGCATTGAACTAGGGCCTTTGCACTGAGCTATCTCACCCCAGGCCTATTTACTTATTTGCTTATTTATTTTCATTTTTATTTTAAGACAGGATCTTCCTAAGTTGCTCATGCTGGCTTGAACTTATAATCTTCCTGCCTCAGCCTCTCGGAGTACTGGGATTACAGGTGTGGGCCATAAAACCTCGCTTGATATTGACATCTTTGAAGAGTCAAATCCAGTATTATTTCACATTTCTCCCAGTTGGGTTTGTCTGAGATTAAACAAAACACCTCATTAAAACACTGAGATTAAAATTTTTGTTTACTTCTCAGTATCCTGACTCAAGAGGTATATGATGTCATTTTCCCATTACTGACAGTGTTAAACTTAGTCATTTGGTTAGGGTGGCATTCAACATATTTCTCCATTGCAATGATACCAATGAAGGTTTGAATTTGTATGACTATCCCATTCAAGAAGCTTCTTTATACTGAAAGCATAAATTACTCAGTTCACTGAAGAACCATGGGTTAGGAAATGTATATCTCTAAAATTAAAAACTAGAACAGACTTATTTTAAAAGATAAGCTACCATTAAGCTTTATAGCTGAATTCATGAGCTATTCACATGACAAAGTACATTATCTGTATGAGACTTTTCTTATCAGAATTGTGAACTGCGGATGGTTTATACCCCAGTCTGTGCATCCTTAGAACATAGCCTAGTGTGTAGGCTATGGTTGATGCTCATAAGAAGTTTGCTGATTAATTTCATAAGACCAGATAGAATTACTATCCTTGTGAATGAAAAAATATACTTTATCTTGCCAACTGGCACGAGCTGGAATGGATTTGGCAGCTTAAGCACTATGCTTCTTATGGGAGATGACAGAGCCTTCGATTTTCATACAGGTATTTGACCTTTATTGACAATTTTCAAGTATCTGGTTGTTTTGAAATGTTAGCTTCTTTATATTAAAATTAAAATCTGATCTAAATTAGGGTTCAGCTGTGTCCCTGGTAGGATTAGACTTGGCCACAAATGACAGAAAACCCAAAATAACAGTAGGTTAAACCTTATAGTCATCTATTTCTATCTGGTATGAAAGGTCCCATTTCTAGGCAAGATGGAGTAATAGGGACTAGATTCACACTCCTACCTGAACCAAGGGGGGAAAATAGACAAAATGCAAACAAAGGTGTTAACATATTGGACACTAGGCAACAAAAAACAGTGATCTCTGGGAGATAGGAAATGAAGTAAGCTGTATGATTTCCTCCATCTTACTTTCTGGAGAGAGTTTCCAGCAGTGAGTGTGGGAATAATGAACTGAAGAAGAACCCAATGCATCAGGTGATGATGCTGAGAATCCAGAAGACCAAGGCAGCTAGGATTTGCAGGACAGAGTACTAGAGAAGAGAGAGAACTCTGGAGATCTGTGGAAAGTTGTCCCTTGAATCTTTGAGGTATTTATCAATACATGTGTGTAAAGAAACTAACCTAGGCAAGGATAGAACCACCCAAAAAGAGACATACCTCAACTCCTAGAACAGAGATACTTCTTGTGCCACATTCACATACAAGTTTTAGGAAAGCTTGGGACCTTTGAAACTGATTCTTCACAGAGCCACTCTTAGAACCTTTTGCAAAAATGGCATACTTTATCTGAAGAGATTGGACAAATAAAGATGGCTTTGGAGATGGATATAAGTAATTTGTAATCTCAGCAGTCTGCAAGGCTGAGTCAGTAGGGCAGCAAGTTGAACCCCAACCTGGGCAACTCAGCAAAACCATCTCTCAAAATGAAACCCATTAACATATATAATCAATGTTTTAAAAGGGGACAGGGCTATAGTTCAGTATGAAAAGCCCTGGGTTCAGTCTGCAGTACTGAAGAGAAGAGGAGAGAAGAGAGAAGACAGTAGACAGAAGAGAAAAGAGAAGAGAAAGAGAAGCGAAGAGAAGAGAGGAGAGGAGAGGAGAGGAGAGGAGAGGAGAGGAGAAGAGAAGAGAAGAGAAGAGAAGAGAAGAGAAGAGAAGAGAAGAGAAGAGAAGAGAAGAGAAGAGAAGAGAAGAGAATTAGTAACTGAGAGAAGCAGTAGGAAGTCAGGCTTTGAGAATACTTGGAAAGATGGAAACCAGCTGCACTATCCTAAATGTTCCAACTTGCACACACTTATAGAGTCCTCTGTATCATTGATCCTTTTTTGTCAGATGTGAGAAATATAATCACTATTTTTGTTGTGCTATCTGAAGCTAATTCAATGAAAAACATAAAGAATCCAAAGCAGCAGCAGAAGCTACAAAATTCCCATTCTGACAGAAATCACTCACTCTCCCAAAGATTTATAATTACCTTGAAAGTACATTGTTGTCCAGTCATTTACTAAGAAAGTGCTTTGAGTTGCCATGTGCAATCATTATAATATCTCAGCTAATCTGAGGCAATGAGCTATCAGAAGCAGACATCATTAACACCTAGAGAATCAAAATAAGCATGAATACAATTTACAAAATTGCTTCAGATTGCTGAAATTAACCCAAATAATAATGTTTAAAAGCATCAGTGCAGTAACAGGTAAATCAACAAATACCTCAGGAAAAGTGAAGAGGTGAAATACTGGATTCTTCTCATGATGACATAAAACTTGAAAAAGGTAATATTTTGCTGCTCAGACCAGCTGGGTTGGATAAAACCCTGATGGCAATAATTCACTAAATGCCTTGATGTCCCTTTTACAGACAGTGACTGTGACTTTGATTCAGACCGGATATGTAGGTGAAAATATTCATTGCATCTGGTGCTTTCAGTGGTTTAGAATTATCAGCGGAAAGAAAAATGAAATGTAGTTTAGATTTAGAACAATATCTAATCTGGCAAAAATCGAGCTATAGGTGTTGCAAATCTGACCAGTCAAAGTGAGAACCAAATACCAAGAAATTGAAAAAAAAAAAATAGATCTTTACATCATGTGGATACCAGAGATCTCATTCTGTTTGACATGATTCCTGGGTGTGTGGGACAGTTGCCTTACTTTATAAATTAAATTTAACTCCTTAAAATTGATGATGAAACAGAAGAAAAAAGAAGTAGGAAAAATTCTGACCTAATTAGAATAAGCTAATCAATCAAAACTGAACCAGGATTAAGACATATGGTAGGATTACCTGACTTCTGAATAGTTATTGCAATTGTTTTCCATATCTTCAAGCACCTAGAAGAAAGGTTGAGAATGTTAAGTAAAGACAAAGAAGATAATACAAAGACCCAAATAGAGCTTGCAAAGATGAAAATTTCAAGTTGAGATGATTCGCACGTCCACATAGGTAGTTGACGGCTTGAATGGCAACTCCATACACCTCAGGGAGTAGGACTATTTCTATCTTGTCATTCTATTATTTTTATTTCCAATTTGGGTCCAAAATGGCTACTTTAGCTTGAGCCATGACTTGTATTCTAACAGCGGAGTGGGAATCTAGGGAAAATGAGCATGCCTCTCCACTTAAAGATAGTAATATCACAGCATTACTTTTTGCTCACATCTCATGAGCCAGAATTTAGGCTCAAGGTCACACTCATCTGAAAGTATGATCAAAAATTAAAGTCTTTATTCTGGGTGGCTATTGTGTCTCTCTGAAATGTCAGTTCCATCACTTAGTGATGAATGGGAGAATGGAAATAGGAAGACAACTAGCCATCACTTCTCAAGTTTAAAGCCTTATAGATCAGAAGAGGTTCTGATCTCAGTTTGAATAACATGACTCCTGGCTTAAAAAATAACCTGAATAGGACTACTCCTTACTGTTTTTTAATCCAAAAACTAAAGACCTGAATAATTTCATGTGGGGTTGTTTAAATTTCAGCCCCACACCTCCATGTACTTATTGGGACTACCTCAAACAAACTGTCAGAGCTGTTCCATTTCCCTGCTCAGCGACCCCAAGCTAGAGGTGGAGCTTAAAATTTTGTTTGACTTATAACTATGTTTGTCATGGCCAAGAAATCAGTGTCACTCAGTGTGCTTATGCCTTAATTCTGAAGTGGCTTTCTTTCCTAATAAAGTCACTAATACCTGCATCTGAAAATGACTTTCACAGAGACATTCAAACTGCTTGCTTTTTAAACCCATTGCCTTCTTCCTTATGGAGAAATATTTTGCACACAACAGACACGACCATCTCCACAGGCCATTGTAACTCCTACCAAGACTTTCTTTTGGTTGACCCTATAACTATTCCTAAATAGCTAATCATCTGGTGATTACAACTTACGCAACTCATTGGTCACTGTTTTTTATTTTTCAGTAAGATGGATTTCAATTTATTTTTATTAGTACATGTTTGTACCACATGCATTCTATAATCCTCTTAGACAGTGAGTACAGGTACATAATACAAGTTGTTTCTTTTTTTTAAAATCCCATTCACTCTCCCTTCCCTCCATCCTCATTTAATTCCCTTTTCCCATGTTCATTATTATTGACATTATTAATCTTAGCTCATTGTTTATGGCATATAATGTTTATATTCATTGAGGTTATTCAGTTCCTGTACATGGTATGTCTTTATTCTATTTGTTTCACATTCCCTTTCCCTTCACCCCTTATCCTGGATCTCTTGGTCCCCATCCCATTTGCAAGAGATCCATCTCCTTTTCTCCTTTTATTCATCATTTATTATTTTTTTGTTTGTACTATGGCTTACTCAAATGAGAGATACCATATAGTGATTAAGTTTGTGAGTTTGGTTTATTTTACTCAGCAATATGTTTTCCAGGTGCATCCATTTTTCTACAAATGTCTCCACTTTGTCTTTCTTTATAACCAAGTAGTACTCCATTATGTATCAATACCATAATGTCTTTATTCAATCATCTATTGAGGAGTATACAGACTGCTTCTAGAATTTAGCCATTGTTAATTGTGCTGCTATAAACATTGATATGTTATATTGCTGTAGGATGATGTTTTAAGCTCATTTGTCACTCTTAACAACCTTTCGCTATTGAAGGGAGTATTATATGTCTCATCATGCCAAAGTGGATGCCATTCTTTTCAAAGGATGATAGGTGGGCATGTGGTTCCTCTGTTTTTTTTTTTTGTTTGTTTGTTTGTTTGTTTGGTTGGTTTTTTTTGGTTTTTCTCTGGTACCGGGAACCGAACTCACAACCTTGCGCTTGCCAGGCAGGCGCTTTTGCCGCTGAGCTAAATCCCCAGCCCCGTTCCTCTGTTTTTGTCAGGCAAGAAAATATTGCTCAAAAAATGGCAGTTCTTTCAAGGTGCCATACAAAGCAGGTGTTATGGCTGGCTCACTGAGTGTACCTATAGAGCAGTTTTGGTAGATCTATGGCATACATGTCATCGTGGGGTTTTTATTATCACTTAAATCTCTAAAAGGCTCACCATCACTGCTGCAGAGGATTTTTGCATTAGTTCTGGGTGCTGTCTTGAGCAACTCAGACCAGAAAATCGGTAGGAAGTGAGGCCTGGGGGCTTTCCAGTTGCTAAGGGCTTTGATTGCTTTAACAACCTTCTCTTCAGATATTACAGTGTGATATTTCCACTTTCCTCCCATGAAAGCTCTGTTTTTCTGTAATCACATTGCTTCTTTATGATTAGCATCATACCCATCATTTTTTATACCAAGTAAGAGTGAATTTTGCAGTATAACACTCAGAGAGGTTTCCAATAGCAAATTAACAATCTAGACAAATACTTTGACAGAAGAGACTGAGATAGAGCTTCTATTGCTGATTTGGACTCCAGTTTGTGAGGCATGGTAAGATTCTTTCCCCTTGGGTCGTTCTACTGTGAATTTGTTCACAAAGGTCTTGGTAGAATGGATCCAGTAAACACATTCATTGGCCTGCTGGCCCTATCCGCTCTGTTTTTCCCTTGGGAACCCAGTGTGCACAGAGTATACAGTCCTAGGACACTTGAGAAAGAGATGATGTTTGACTCAACAAAATGCTGTGTTTCAGGTTCAATTTTGTTTTCAGTTAGACTTTGATTTTGGGTAAAATTAAAGGTGGGGTAGAGAGTTGATTTAAAGGCAAAGTAACTTAGGATTGGACAAGTATGTCCACAATGAGAAAATTGATTTTAAGAGGTTAAGCTGTTTTCCAGGTGAAGCTGAAAAGTAAAACTTTGTTACACATGGAAGCATACTTTGAAGCTCCGTGCTATCTGAGCTCTGAAAACTATCAAGAGATTGGGGTGAAAGCTTGTATTGTCAATTACTATTGGTACTGCAAATTGAAAGCGTTTGCTAGGCAAGTGCCTGTCTCTGACTCCTTTTTTACTGATGTACAAAACATATTCTTTGAACTAGTTTGCTCCAGATTTGTGAAGCATCTGGATCCTAATAGTTTTTTCCACTATGGAAGTAAATAAGAGAAATATTTTGTAGTCCTTAAGAAAAAACTTTCAATGATATACAAGACAATTCAGCTTTGGGTCTTTGTATCTTTCTTTTCAGCAGATTAAACTAAAGCCCAAGAGCAGCCGGTTCTCTATCAGTCAAGCAGGACAATCGAGTGGTATTGACACATCAATAAATATTGCACTAAGCTTATTGAGTGTGTTACAATTTTCTGCCTCTGTATTTTGAGCTTCTTCGTCTTGCCTACATTTCTCAAGTGTTGTCCTTCTTCAGATATTATCCTTTATACCAGGACGTTTTTACAAATAGCAAATTAGTATCCAACAGTCTTCCTCCCCAAACAATGTCTATTAAAGAGGTTCTACCTTCCTCCCAAGGTTTTCCCTTGAAGATCGTGTCTGATACACCTTTGTCACTCTATATGCCATTGTACAGCAGATTTTAAAGACTTGCTTCAATACTCCAGGCATAAAACACTCTGTCCTGCTGTTTCCTGCAAAGATATCAGATCCCACAATGGTCAGCTTTAGTACCAAATAGTATAGAATAATATACTTTGAAATTCATTTCTCTCTAAAAATTTTAGAAGGTCACCCTTTGGCCAAAGGAGAATATTCTTCTTAAGGTGAGGGCAAACATTCACTTTGAACCAATAGGCAAACAGCAAGTATTTACTTAACATTTGTTAATTGTGCAGAATTGAAATAGGTACAGGAGCAGAGAAATAAGACCAGCATGACATGGTTCCAACCTTGGCAGTTGTTCTATTTTCAGTTTGAGGGAAGGACAAATTAATAGTTTTATATATATATATATATATACATAAACTCTTCAACTTATGAACCATCAAATAGTAGAGTTAGAATGCCCCTTCAGTTACCACCTAGTCTAGCCATGTTTTCAAACGATGGACCCCCCCCACCAAGTCTTAAGAGATAGTAGAGTGCCTCAAAGGCTACCAATCTTCTCTTCTTGTCTGTACCCTTTTAAGTAATGGCACTGCTTTAAACTTCTGTAAGATTTTATTTGAATAGAGGTTCCATAACTTTCAAAAAAATTTAAATCACTAATTTAGTCCAACTAGCTCGTGATACAAATGAGGAAATAGAGCCCTGGAAAGGTAAAGGAATTTGTTGAGGACATATAGCCAATTAGAGACTGGAGATCCTCAGGTTTCTGTTTCCAGTGACCTACTTCCCAGTGCCATTTATCATCCCAGTAGCAGATACTTCGAAAATGTCAGATTGTCTGGTGTCTCAGGAAGAGCCAATTGTACTTGTTTGTTTGTTTGTCTGTGTAATGGTAGCAAAGATTTATTAAAGGTAGGATAAGAATCAGGCTCCTCACAGTGAGTTTGGGCCAAGTAAAAGTAGGAAAACAAGTATACCTTACAGTGTGAGGGTGAGCCATCGTGCAAGAGAGAGCACAGTGGCAAAAACTCAATGCAGACTGTCCTTTCTGTATCAACCAATCCTCAGGCTGAGGCTGGGTCTATGCCATCCTATGGGAAACCTGCTTTTAAGTTCTTAGAAGAATTCCATGTGCAGGGATTTGGGAACTGTTCTGAGCATGTGTCCTGGGATTTTGTAATTAGGAGGTCACAGCTACTTCCCCAGCCACCTTTACCGTACCCTAATCTTCTGTCTCATTTCCCCTTGAGAGACACATATTCCCATAGTTCTTTATGGGTGCTGAGGGAGTAGCGGTCTCCGTCTTCATTTAGTGACTTCCTGCTGAAAGAGGCGGTAGGCCCTACTCACAGAGGAGTATGTGCTCTCCAGCTAACTTGGAGTGTTATAGCTCACTGGCTGGACTGAAGAAAAATGTTGTGAGATATTAAAAAGAAAATATACTGTTAGATTTTCTCTCTGTCAGAAGACAATGAGATAAGAGTGATTATTGAGCTTCCTGTTCAATGGGAGAAAAAATGTAACTTTACTATTGTGTTGGGGATGTAGAACCCAAATATGAGTAGGAGATCAGATTTCTACACTTTTTGTGGGGGACAAAGTATGGAAAAGAGGGAAGTTAGACAAGTTATCAAGAGCCTGAGAGCTATAGACTTAGCAAGATTACTCACATAATGGATCCAATTAAAAACATGAGCCTCAATACAGGTACCCACTTAAGCTGAGGTGACTTAGTGTCATTAGTGACTCTACTTGTCTGCACCCAGAGAAATGCTGGCATCTTGCTTTATGAAGAGGAGCCTCAAGTCTTCCAGAAGTTCTGAGGAATAGCTTGCTTCTTAGTCCTGTGAAAATTCTACTGATCATTTCCTATGTAGGAATTATATAGCTTGTCACTGCATCCCTTGAGGAAGGACCAGAATGAGTCCTCAGGAAGTGGGGATGTATGTCAGCCTTTTGGTTTCCCAAAGAGACTTTAGACATGTGTCACTGGGATCCCTTGCAATGGATGAAAGCAACTTACTTGGAAAAATAAAATACCACTAAGAATTTCATAAATCCTGTTTGTGTTTTATATATGATTCTTATTAGCCAGCAAGCTCCTTATTTACAGATTGTAGCATGGGAATGTAGCACCAGAAAGGCATAATTGTATGTAGAACTTGGTGATCTCTCAGTGGTCCCTGGGAGAAAAAGGCAAGAGGATTTAGAGGAGGTCAGGTGGAGTTACCTCTTACCTGATGGGCAACAGGGCTGACTTCAGCAGTAGGAGGGTTTATTTATACTCTTGCAAAGTTAGTATCACAAGAAATAATGTTGCCTAGCAACTAATGACTATATTGTCCAAGCAGGATGCTTTTTGAAGACTGAGGTAGCTTGACTGCTTCAGGCACTCTGGCTCTGTCCTACCCCCACACCTATGGCCAATTTTCAGCTCCAGGGGCTCCCAACAGTTGGAGTCTGTGTAGATACTTAACTTTTTGTCTTTTCCTAATAGCAATTCCCAAGTAGTAACAATGACCTCCACTTTTTGAGCAAAGGTCCCTGGGGTAAGTTGACTTCAATGACCTGTTGTGAAATGACAAGTGCATAACATCCTCTTGATGTCCTTCTTGGACAAAGCTACTTCCATCAGTAAACCAGGCCTCCTTAGTGTCTTGGAGGGGCAAGTCATTGGTATCCTGCCTGCTTGTATAGGTCTGGAAGAACACTTATTCACAAGAGTGGTTAATTTCTGAGCCTGTAGGATTACGAGTAGTACAAATTTTATAATAACCTCAAAGTGTCTAGGTGCATGGCCTGAACCTTGGTTACTAGAAGTAACCTTTGGTCTCAAGAATCAGTCTGCCCTGATGGGGAGTCAGAATTCTAGTTTCTTTCCTAAAGTCTTCCTCTGTTATCATAGCCATAGCTACTACTGCCCTCAAGCAGGGTGGATATCTGGCAGCCACTCCATTTAACTTTGTGAAAAGTATGCCACTGAAGAGTATTCTTGTCCTGGCCTTTGAGTCAAGACACCTAAAGCAGTCATGCTCTTCTGATATGTAGAGGAAGAAGGGTTTTCTTAAGTCATGTATTTTATTATACCATGCAGCAGGATCCACCTGTTGACTAATTAGTTCTGGGAGACCTACCATACACTCAACTGGTAAAATTCATTTTGACCTTTTCAGAATTTGTGAATTGTCCCCATTTTTGCTAGTAAATCTCTTCCTAGCAAGGTAATAGGACACTGTGGGACAATTAGAAACTCACAGTTAAACATTTGGCCTTTAAAGTGACATGTCGGAGCAGAAGTAAAGAAGATCTGACTAAGCGTCCCCTCAATCCCAACTGTGGCTATAGATCTAGAGGAGGGTTTTCCAGAGAAGTAAGACAAAACAGAATGAAGTAATTGAATTGGCTTACCCATGACATCCACTGTTACCCAGGGTTCCTCATAGAAGATGGTAATATCCCGTAGACAGGGACATTGTAAGTTCCCTTGGGCCTCTTCAGAGCCAGAAACAAGGATTTTGGCTGGCCTACCCACCCTCTGAGAGTAGGGACAGTCAACCCTCCAGTGCCATGTGTCAAGCATATTGGCTGCCTCACACTCAGAGAAGGGCCCAGGCAGTGGTTTGGTACAGTTGCATGTCCAGAGTCTAGACTTCTTGTACTGAAAACCACAACCTCAGTTGTCCTTGGATTTTTCCTTAGACAATTTGAGTGAGACTAAAGCATTACCAATTGCAACAGCTATCATTTTAGTCTTTATCTTTTGATACCCCTCAGGATCCCAATTGCTGAACACAGAAGAGGACATGTTCAGCAATTGGGTCATGGGTGTCTGTGGATTCATCTGAAGTTTCTGTAATTTATGTCAAATATCTGGGACCGACTCACAAATGAAATGATATCCCACCAATTCCTCTTCCTCCCTGGAAGATGGATCTATGTTCACTTGGAGAGGATGGGACTGATTTACTGGCCTGAGGATTATAAGGAGAAGGTTGAGGAGACCTCCCAGTGTGGCAATCTTTGTTACACAGATGGGAGAGACCCATATACCCCTGAGAAACAGATGGGGATTCAAGGACAGAATCATTAAAAATACCTCTTGCTTCCTCAGGGACCATTCTCAATACCATAGCTTCTGAGCTTTTCCTGAGATAAAGGGTCATAAGAACCTGAATATCAGTGATTTCATTCCACCTTCTGTTTTAAGCAAAAATGATTTAATTGAAAAATAGTATCATAACTTAAATTGACATCCTTTACCCATCTTTCACCATTTCCTGGTTCATTCTGAATCCAAACCATGTTTCAATAGTAGATAACTTGCTCCTTTTTTAAATTGGTAGGGTCAAATCTTTCCTACTTATCAAGTACATAGCGTAGTGGCAAAGTTGGTAGAATCTGTGGGGTGTGGTTCATGAGGTTTTCCATGGCTCCTCTCAGGAACTATAGAGTGAGACAACTAGGTCTCAGGTCCTTAAAATGGTGTCCCATGCAGAAGGAGGAGACCTGATTTGATCCCACAAAGTGTCCCTTGTGAGACTCAAGTAATCACTAGACAGACATCTATGTCTGAAGCTGGGAAAATACTGGTGCCTTTCATAGAAGCATAGAAGATAGCCCTACTGAAGGCGTTTTTAGGCAACTAGGTCTCAGATCTTTTGCACCCCTCAGTGCTAGAACACAATGATAAATAGAGGAAGGAAGGTACATTACATTTCTTTTAACAACATCTAAAAATTACTGTTCTTTGCTTTTCCTCTCATAATTTGACTGTCATATATGTAGAAGAAAATTGTCATAATGGGTAATAATTGTCAAAAGGGGTAATAAATCAATAAATTGAATTAGATAAATGAAATATTTTCACTCAGAATTGACATACTCAAGTAATGCTACAAAGAGACCTAAACAGGAGGAATTCTGTTTTGGAGAAATGGCCTGGGAGGCATCATTGATGGCATTGACTGGTTTCATGAAGTATTTACTTCCTCTTCAGTGTCTGTAAATTTGTCTGGGGAATTTCCCATGGCAAAGTTTCCCTTATGGGCCTGATTTTCAAAGCTCCACTCATTTATACCCCTAAACAATTGATTTCCCAAATCTCAGCCTCAAACAATTGATTTCTTCCTGGAGGCTTATGTGGTTTCCTTCAGGTTTCTATCTTAGATATTTTAATTACAATAGCCCTCCTCTTCCACTTCCTCTTGGATTATGAATTATACCCTCTTTGGTTAATTACTGTACCTCCTTTGTGCAGTGGTCCTGACTTATTAAAGGTTAAGCAATTTACCCCAGATTACTCAGCTAAAATGCAGCAAAACTCAGAAGTAGAACTGTACAAGGCACATCTTTATTCCTCTCATTTCCCCTTCCTCACTTCCTCACCCCTGTATGGGATCCTAATATCTCAGATCAATGTATACTTTATATGCCACAGCATGAGCTAAGACAAACAATACCAACTAGTATGTAAAAGGTGAGAGGGGAACCAAAGGAGGAGGGGTGACGGAGAGGGAAGAGGAAGGGGGTTATTAAAAAACAAGCTGTAATATGAACATATAACCACTCCCCAAGATGACTGTAAACTGAATGAATTCCAAACATGTCCTAATAAAATGAAAGTAATTTTTAAAAAAGAAGTAGAACCTAGGCAATATGACCCTAGTGTTTGGGAGCTTAACTCCTATGCTGTATTGCTTAAGGATTTCAGAAGGAAAAAAATACCTCATGGTTGGTGGAACAGGAATGACTTCAGAGAGGAGACTGAAGTGGGGTTTGAGAGATGGATAGTTTTTTGGCAGAAGCAGTAGATTAATATAAGTGTGCATACAGGTAGAAATGCACAGGGGAAATATGGACCAAGGTACTTAGCTTGGCTTGAATATAGGCTTGTCATAAGGAGGGGGTTAGAAGATGAGTCCTTAAACATAGTTGAGATTATGTTATGGAGAACATTTTTTTTGAGAAGATGAACATATACTTAGTTCAATAACTCAAAGTCCTTCTTTTCCCTTGTTTCCTCTTTTCTTCATTCCTCCTTTCTTTCATCTCCTCCCAAGTCATGCATGTACTTTATAGAATAAAAATTGATATAACCTTAAAAAAAGAGTACCACCTGGACTTCCTTTAACAGAGATGATTAGCGTGAGCATCTTAATATATACTTAGTCAGACCTTTCCCCCATGAAAATAACATCATATAAATAATTCCATATTGTAGGAGGCAGAATTCTAAGATTCACACCCCCTGCCTAGATTTGCTGTATAATCCCCTTACCTTGAGTATGAATGCAATGAGATATTGCTCTCTTGATTAAATTATTTTACATAGCAAAAGTGAGATAGCCACTTTCATGATTATGTTATATTATGCAAGAATTTCTATCTGGCATTAAAGAAAAATCTTTACGTTTTGAGGGGGCCATGTGGCTAGGACCTGAGAGCACCCACTAGGATATGAGACTGACCCCAGAAGGCAGCCACAAAAATAGACTTTAGTCCTATAATCACAAGGCCTTGTATTTTACCAGTAATGAACTTGAGCCACAGCCCTAACCGAGACTGTGATTTCAGCCAAATTCACTTAAGTGAATTAAGTGTATTTTATTACAGCAGTACCTTGGTTCAGGAACCTAATTTGTTCTACACTTTTGGAAAAGATGGCCTGGGTTGTGTTTGTTACCCAATGGAGAATTAGCAAACAAAAACAGTTTTGCCAAACACTTCTGTTTGTGAACAGAATTGTTTGAAGGCAAAAGTATTCATAAACCAAGATATCACCGTATTTTCTGAATTTTTGATTCTTGGGTATTGGTAGCATCCCATGACTGGGGAGAGACTCTCCAGCACTAGCCAAATCTTAGAGATGGCAAACAGGGTGGCCAGGGCCATGCCTTTCATATGCAAACTAACCAATTCAGAGCCCATCTCTGAACCATGTCCTCTGCTGGCTCTTACATGCCAGGAACCAATATTCCCCAGTGCCCACTGGAATTATTGAAACTAGCCATCATAAGCCTGCTTACCCTGCCTTCCCTTGCTTTCTTGGTGGAAGCCATGTAAAGAGTCCTGCTCATGCTGTCCTCTCACTGCCTCCCTGGTGTTTCCCCATGTGGTCCTACATGGTGTAGCAAGCCCCCTTCTCTTGGGAACTGTGAGTAAAAAACTATTTTCATGGTAGTCATCTCTTGATTTGTTGACCTTAGCATACCTAATTAACAATAATGCCTATATTTAAAAAAAAAAACTAATAGTCCCCAAGCAAAGGGCCCAGTAAACATTGATGGAAACTATAAATTCATAAATTTGTGTTGTTTAAAACTTACAAAGTTTAAGTGACTAAATTTGTGGAAAACTGCTAGGCAAGAATAGAAAACTTGAACACATGTAAAAATTATATTTAAACATACTATATTATTTTCCAAACTGTTTTCACCCATTTAATACTGCACATATAGCTCCATAACATCAACAAATTTTGAACAAAGGAATGAAATCCATGAAGCTGAATATTAAAACAGCAGTGAAGTTTGAGACAGATGAGAAGAAGTGGAGAAAACATGGCAGAAGACTTTAATAATAACCTGGATCACTGATTCTCAGCCTTCAAATCATCTAGATCAGTTTTTAAACTACTGATATTGAGAACTCATTGCTCACAGACATTTTTATTTAGCTGATCTCCGGTATTCAGTATTTGAAATCTCACTGGGTGAATCTCAGGCACAGCCAACGCTGAGAACCCCTGGCAAATAGAGGTAATGAGTACCATGCTGAATTGAAAGAAAAGGAGGGATGCAGAAAAAAGCGCTACTAAAAAACTCACCAATAGCTCAACAGTAAGAAGACTAGGAATCTTCCTGTTTAATGTTGCTTTGATTGTTATTTGGTCTATTTTAATTATGTTTCCATTTATCATTAGATTGATTATAGTACTATTAGGAACACTTTCATGGGGACATAGAAACTTGAAGCTAGCTATGCATACATGGAAGGTAGGAGTGTTAAGAGGTCTCAATGAGTACTCCAGGCAAAGGAAATTGTTTGAGTAAAGTCCCAAAGGTGGGGGTCGGTGTTCTAGGTACTAGTCTGAAGTTGATTGACATAGTGAGTGAAGCTAGGGTAAGAGGGCAGCCACACAGAAGCTTTGGTGCCACAGGAAATTAAGTCACTCTCATTCCTTGCAAAGATGGGGAATGAACTCACTTGTCCAAACACTACTTCAGGAGGACAACTTCAATGTAGCATGAAGAAAGTTGGAGAAAACTGGGAGGTCAGGAAGTGTATAGGATACTATAGTAAGCAAAGCGTAAGGAAACACAGCCAAGCCTAAAGCAGAATAATGGAAGAGGAGAGGAGCAGGACACAGACAAATACGTACAGATATAAGGTGGACTGATGATGGCTTGAGACTGGACAGTAGTGAGGAGAGCGGACAAGGGGAAGAGAGAGAAATGCAGAATGACTACTAATAGTTATGGAGTTACTTTTGATATGATTTAAAAGTTCTAAAATTGTGATGGTTGCACAACTCTGTGAACAAACTAAAAGTCACTGGTCAAAAGATATGTGGATGTTTTCTTATTTACAGTAAAAGGCACATTGGTATGAATCTCCCTCAAAATACTCTCCCTTGCTTCAAATACACATCTAATTATTCTTTCCACTTTTTGAAGCAGCTCTGGAAGTCTTCTCTCCTCAGTGTCTTTAATTGTGCTGTTATGGCTGCCTCTATGTCCTGAATCGATTCAAAAATTTACCTTTCGTGGTCATTTTCACTTTATGGAAGAGTCAGGAGTCACACAATTCCAGACCTAGTGAATAAGGTAGATAAGGACGTACCATAATATTTTTGCAAGCCTGCTTTTCATTTGATGGCACTTGACCGTAGCACTCACCATATTTTTATCGCCTCTTGTAAAGATACTACTCATGAAAGAGGACTTCCAAAACTGCTTCAAAAAGTGACATGAATGTTGGAATAAATGTGTTCAAAGAAAAGCAGCATATTTTGAGAAGGTTAAAGTAATGTATCCTTCATTGTAATAAAATTTTTAATTTAAACATTCACCATATATTCTGATCATACTGTGTATCTAAATAAAGCTATTTAAAATTGATGTACCTAAAAAAGGGCAAGGGAAAAACTTACCGGATGTATGAGTTAAGGGTAGAAAAAGTTGTGAGCTTTGGGCTTGATAGAATAATAGTAAAAATTTTGCTGATAAGAGATCTTTTTGAGCCCAGCATGTTGGCTCATGCCTATAATCCCAGTACTCAGGAGGTTGAGGCAGGAGGATCATTACAGGTATGAGGCCAGCCTGAGCTACAGAGGGAGTTCATAGCCAGCCTGAACTACATAGTGAGAACCTGTCTCAAAAAGAAAATCTAACTGGGCTTCGTAGTTGGAAAGGGAAACTGGTTAATTAAATTTCAGGTGCTCTTTGGTGTACTTGAAGACATCTGGACATTACAGGGGCTACGTCCACAATAGGTTCTCCCTTGCCTAGAGTGAGTGGATAAGGGATGGATTTTACCAAGGAAATATGGTGGAAATGAAACTGTTTAAAGTAACATTATAGTTTCTCCCCCTCTGCAAAAGAGAGAACTCCTCTTAGACTGTTGCATGAAGTGAGAAGTGACAATCCGAGCTGCCAATAAAGAGAGATCATGATATTTTTCCCTTTATAGATTCCCAAGGGGAAACTTTCTGGGGCTATATCTGGTTATGATTCATAGTTTTGGCTGTGGTTCAAACCTTGGCATGGGACATGTGAGCTGGTCACTTGTGGCTGGAATAGCAGATGGCCATTCTTCCTTCCCTTAAATGGCTCATTCTGCCTCAAATTCTTCAGAGTATAAATAACTTACTCTCTATTCTACTGAGTCCTCTTAATATTATTTCTCAAAATACCCCTGCCTGTGCTCTTATACTTGCATCCTTTCTTGCCAGCGCATTCTAAATATTCCTTCTGATATTTATTTTATTGGTAGAAATACTGGCCTGACCCAAACTCTGAAGTAAACTGTAAAGGATAGGGGCATCTTTAGTCAGCCCAATGGGATTTTAAGTACAACCCTAGGTACAACTGACCCCTGCTCTTGGGAAGGTTTTGTACCAGAAACAATCGTGTGAGATCCTGCTTTCCGTCAAGGGTTTATTGGTTAACGAGGCCTGTGGCTAGTGCGGTTTTCCTGTGTTTAGTTTCTGAAACTCTCTGAGACAGTTGCTTGGAATAGAAAACTGACAGAATTATTGCCCATTGAGCTTGCCAGCCACAGCCCACAAGACTCTACAAACACTGGTAAATTTGATGGCTGATTTAATGAACAGAACAACTATGTGAAGGAGCAGAGTGAAAGCTTTTGGCATGCTTCTGCTGTTTGAAGTTATCTCAAAGCCTCCTCATTAAGCCGTTTTTTTGTATCTGCTTTTGCTCTGGAGGTTGTTCTCCTTCCTCAGATTCCTGAACAGGAGCCTATGGGCAACAACAGTTTCAGGATGAGGTCACTGGAGTGGGACCTTGGGACTTAACCCCCCTTAGTTTTCTTGTGGCAAAGGGAACCCTTCTAAGTAAAATCTACAGGAACAGAAAATGCCCAAATTCAACTTTACCTTAGCATTCCAGGCCTTCAAGTTACTTAGTCACTCTTAGAACTTTTGTTGGTATAACTTTTTGTATAAACCTCAGAAAATTTCAAAAATCACCCTCCTATTATCACACATGAAGTTCATACCACCTCTACATATCAGTATGTCAGTTGGTTATCATTATGTATATAACACCCCTGCTGCTCACTGGCTTACAAATGTACTATTTCCTACTAATATTCAGGTTTGCTGAGCATTGGCCACTCTATTCTGGGTTCAGCTGTGACTTGTAGTGAGCTGGGAATTACTTGAGCTAAGCGGGAAGTAATTCCTTTGCATGGGCCTCATCCTCACCCTAAGACCAGTGGGCTAGCCTAGCCGTATCCTTCTGATGACTGAGAGGAAATAACAAGCAGAAACATAGAATGCCTCTTAAAGCCTAGGCTTATAGCTGGCTCATTGTTGACTTCTATATTATTCTATTTACCAAGCAATTTACATGATAGAATCCAGAGTCAATGAATGGGAAATGTACTCCACTTGTTTTATGGAAAAAATTCATGAAATTGCATGGATATGCAAGGGGAAAGTGAATGGGCTAAAAATATAACACACTACAGGTAAATAGAGAACTGTGATAACTCTCATTATTTCTAATTCTCTCTGCTTTTCACCACACTGAATTCTAAGATTCCATGGCATATGCCTTATAAGCTGGTTGAAGGTTCATGACTCTTTTCTCTTTAAAGATGATTCCTGGTTGCCTGGTCCTTTTTTCTTTCCTTTCTGTTCCCCTGGGCTTTGACCTATTAACTGCCTTCACAGTCATCACTTACTGTTCCATTTGGATCTGTTTGGAAGGAGGGATGGCTAAAATCCCTCCCATCCCAAACTACACAAATTTTCCTGTCCCTGAAACAAACATACCAATCTCTTTGTTTTTTATAAATTTGTATTTTTGAAAGAAAATACAAAGAGCACATCATAGCTGACATACCATAGTCCTTTGAAGAACAGAAGTATTAAATCACCAGAAATCTGTTCTGTTTTGTTTTGGGTTTTTTCCCGGTACCGGGAATTGAACTCATGACCTTGTGCTTGCCAGGCAGATGCCGTGCCGCTGAGCTAAATCCCCAGCACCCAGAAATCTGTTGACATGCTTTTCTTTACTTTCTTGAGACAGGGTCTTACTATGTAGTTCAGGCTGGCCTTGAACTCACTCTGATCTTCCTGCCTCAGCCTCCCAAGTGCTGGGATTACAGACATGTACCACTATACCTGGCCTTTTGACATGCTTATTGAGGACTCAGTTTCACTTAGATGTTAATAGACCCAGACTAGCTTTTGGTTAGCCCTTTCATGACTACCTTTATAGAGATCTTCAGTGGTCCTCAAATCATATATCTGCTCCTTCCTGCCCAGTCTAATCTGAGTAGAGTTTTAGACCCAAACTGCTCAACCCTAGCCTGAAGAGATTTGAGCTGATATCTCTTACACAGTACCAGAGGTTTTCTCAGGTGTGAGTCTCCATGGCAACTGTGTGCAGCTGGCTTTCAGTAAACTTACATTCTTAATCTGGCCTCTGGCATCTTGCAGAAAGAAGGTACCATCTATCTGATCATAAATTTCCCTCTCTCCGTTTTCTAGCTGATCTGCACAGAGAGTGTGCTTGGCTCCTGTGAACCTTCTAGACAGAAATTCCCATGATTTGAAGCCCAGAAAGCCCCCCCTTCTCTTTGGCACAATTTTCTTCCCTGATATATGTTTTTTTTTCTGCAGCACCACTTGCAACAGCTGATTAATATGTCTAGCTTTCTCTACCACTCAGTGGGGCTCTGCTTCATCTCGTTTCATTTTAAGAGCTAACGTAGCTCAGCCACAGCAAAGAGACTTAAGCTCTGATGTTCTCTTTCCCCATACTTTCACGGAAGACTGGAAGACAGTTTATTTCTAGGATTTCAGAGGCAGAAGATAAGTGAGTGGCCTTTGCAATGTTAAAACCAGGAGAGGATGATTGCCTTTGAGCTGTCACAAATGACAGCAAAATCCAGAGGGAAAATGAATGGGGAAAATGTTATTAAAAAGTTGCTACTGGAAAAAATCACTGCTGCTGATAAAGCGCTTCAATAAATTCAGACAGCATCTGCTCTTGGCCCTTGATTATCCTGCAAGCTCAAAAGTATACAGTCACCACGTCAGGGAGAGTGGGAAACAAAGCAGTTTAGCTAGTGGCATTGCCATAGATACTGTGCTTCCTGTTTTGGAATGCGCCACTTTGGGACTTTAAAGAAACAGCCAACAGTCTGGTATCAAATGCTATGACTCCTGATTTGCCTGGTTGTTTGTTAGCAACAGAGTATAATAGTAGTAATAATGAGCTCTAAACAGCCTTGGCCCAAATCTTTTCTGATATGTGCCATTTGGCACATTTCTCACATTTTATCTCATCTGTAAAATGGGCATAATACATCTTCTTAAAGATGTTGTGAGAATGAAATAAAATAATGTACACAAAATTCTTAGTACAATAGCAAGCACTGAGTAAATATTAGCCATTCTTTTTTTTTTTT
>NW_004955490.1:7627264-7744864 GCF_000276665.1 Chinchilla lanigera
TTTTTGGTTTTGGTTTTTCTCCAGTACCAGGAACCGAACTCACGACCTTGTGCTTGCCAGGCAGGCGCTTTTGCCGCTGAGCTAAATCCCCAGCCCCCAATATTAGCCATTCTTAGCCAATGCACATTTGGGGACACATTCAAGAAATAATGTATTACAAGGGTAAATTGAGTATTTATTGATTATTCCTTTTTAAAATAAACTTTTAAATATAGTAAAAGCTCTACTTACTGACCTTCACTTCACTGACTTGATGGATTAAATTGATGCCTTTTCTTCCTAATTATATAATCTATTGACCAATACGGAGACACACTGCCAGCTCATGGGAAGATAAGGTACTTTTTATAGACCCTTATACTTCTCCCCTCACACACTGAGTTGAAAATTTAAGAATTAATTGTGTGGTTGCCAAACCATTCAAGCTAATTTTGCTTGATATTATAATTTAGTGTAAATTTGTGAAATATGAGTATGAAAAAGAAACTACTGTTTCATTCAGAAATGAAACTTGGGTCTGAACTCTGTAACTTTTCCATAAAATCTAAGTTCAAGGTTTTGCAAAGACTTCATAGAAAAAGTTGCTTTAAACCTATTCTGTTTTTAAAAATAAAACTGAAACTGGAAATCAAGTGGGATGTATTAGGGACATAACTAATGCAAGAAAAAGTTCTGTAAAATTCCAGTCGGAGGATCCACATTCAACGAATAGTCTTTGGCATGCCAGGACGGCACCAGACTGGGTGAATAAATGTGCTTGTGTGCTTTAAGTCTTTCCTTCCATCTTCATCTGGTGCCATTATTTTCCTCTCTTTCTTGAGCACATATTGCAACATTGTCAAATGTACCATGTTCTTTTTAACCGGTCTCTGTGCCTTCAACACATTATCTCATCTTCCTGAAATATTCATCAACTTCATCATCTGCTCCCACTCTGTGTTAGTCATCTTTTTGTCACAGTGACCAAATGCCTAAGAAAAACAATTTGACCAAATTCAAAGACCCAATCCAAAAATGGGCGTCTGAGATGAATACACACTTCTCTAATGAAGAGATACTAATGGCGAATAAATACATGAAAAAATGTTCAGTGCCATTAGTCATTCGAGAAATGCAAATTAAAACAACACTGACATTCCGTTTCACCCCAGAAAGAATGGCTATCATCAAGAAATCAACCAATAACAAATGCTGGAGAGGCTGTGGGGAGAAAGGAACGCCACTGCTGGTGGGAGTGTAGATTGGTGAAACCACTGTGGAAATCAATTTGGAGAGTCCTCACAAAACTAGGATTGGAAGTCCCACTTAACTCAGCTATTCCCCTTCTGGGTATTTCCCCAGAAGAATTAAAGATATCATACCACAGTAATATATGTGCACCCATGTTTATAGCAGCACCACTTGTTATAGCTAAATCTTGGAAACAACCCAGATGCCCATCCACTGAGGAATGGACAAAAAAGTTGTGGTATTTCTATACAATGGAGTATTACTCAGCTATTAAAAAAGATAAACTCGAGACTTTTGTAGGTAAATGGATGCAACTAGAGACCATACTCATAAGTGAAATAAATCAGACCCACATGTGTAAACATCATATTGTCTCCTTAGATGATAGGAAAGGGAAAGAAATTGCTCAAAGGAAGGAATGACTGGGATGAGGGAAAGAAGAAAGAAGGCAAAATAAATATATATATATGAATAGCTGCAATGACTGTATTGCTGATGTCTGATGGTGTATTGAAATGAACGGTTAATGCTCACAATATTTTATGTTCTGATCGACTTTGCATGCTTGTGTCTGGTGGTCTGAGCAACTGATTTGAAGGTAACAATATGGAGTGGAATTACAGTGGTGAACTCCTACCATCTTGTCTAGTGAAACTCTGTATTATCTCTAAGGTTTTATCGAAGAATTATTTTCTTATTCTCTTGAATGGTTTGAGCAATCTTTCATTCTTACATCTGGTAGTCTGAGCAATGTAGTTGAGGATAGCGATATGTAATGTAGCAGCCACTGCTGATTTGTATTACTTTGTCTCAAGATCCTGTATCACTTTGAATGTTTTTGCTTTGATTTGTTTATGTTCGTGATACTGGTATGCTGATACTGTTTCTAATTTTTTGTTTGTTTCTCTCTCATTTATTACTCTCTTTAAAATAAAAAAAAGCTAAAAAAAAAAAAAAGAAATACAATTTGAAGGAATAAAGGGTTATTGTGGCCCGCAGTTTTGGAGGATTCTCCCATGGTCACTTGCCTTCACTGCTTCTGGGCTCATGTGGAGGTGGAATCATTAGGGCAAGGAGCATTTGGTGGAGTAGCGTTGTTCTCTTCATGGCAGGTGGTAAGTGAGAGAGCAAGTACCAAACAGGACAGGACCAGGGATAAGATACAACTCCCAAGGTTACAGTATCACAACTCACTCCCTTCAACTAGGCCCCACCTTAGTGGTTTAAATTAGCTCTCAACAATGCCATAAAATTATGATTTCATCAGTGGATTAATCAGTGCCTTCATGATCCAATCACATTCTGAATCCCCACTTTTGAAGACACGAGAATTTTAGAGGATATTTTAGATCTAAACCATCACACACTCCCACCCCTACCCTCTTTACTTGCCAGACTTATCAGTTCACAACTCAAATATCACTTTTGATGAAAATTACCTTGTATTAGGCTATCTTCCTAATATCTTAGACATATAATCTCTTAGTGCAATGTATTTGTAATTACTGAAATTTTTGCATGCTAAACATAAGATCGATGTTTCCTGAAACATACAATGATTGGGTGAATTAATCAGTGAATGAATGCTCTTTTACAGCCAACTTTTTAAAATAGCTTCCTGCTTATTGAAGGCATGATTTTAGTCTGTCTTATTCACTATAGCAATACAATCAGTGCTTGCCTAACAGTATAACCTAAAACTATTAGTTAAAAATAACGTTGGAATTTTGGGGGAATTGAATTAAATAATCCTTTGTTAATTCTTATGCTACTTGTAAATAAAGAAGAAAGCAATAAAGACAAGTGAATTTCCCCCATGTGTCTGCATACACCTGAACCTGAAACACCTGGCCTGGGCAACTTCGGGAGACTACCTGAGAACAAAAAATAAAAGGACTGAAGATGGAGTTCAGTGAAAGGACCCTGGGTTCATACTCAGTACTGCAATTTTTATTTTTTTATTTTATGAAAAAACTAAAACAAAATTTCAAAACAAAATAATAGAAGAATTACTATAGTACATTGTATATTGTTGTCTTCAAAGTAATTACTCAGAGTACAAAATATGAGCATAAAAAATTCTCCAAATGATGTTAGCACAAACTTTCTTCTAAATGAACTAACAAAGGGGGCTGGGGATTTAGCTCAGCGGCAAAGCACCTGCCTGGCAAGCGCAAGGTCTTGAGTTCGGTTCCCAGTACCAGAGGAAAAAAAAAAAATGAACTAACAGAAATTAGTAGTATAAATGTCTTATATTTTTTCCTTTTCCCTTCTTGCCTTTCCCCTTTCCCCCACCCTAGTTCCTCTTTCTTTCTGAGCAATTTCTTCCGATTTCACAATATTTATTATACTTGTTGGCCTTTATTTACCCTTTCTGTTTCTCATACCAGGGAGACAATACAATATTTACACATGTGAGTCTAGTTTATTTCACTTATGATTATGGTCTCAAATTGCATCCACTTACCTATAAAATTCTCAAGTTTATCCTTCTTTGTGGCTGAGTAATACTCCACTGTATAAAAATACCACATCTTTTTATCCATTCCTCAGTGGATGGACATTTGGGTAGTTTCCATGATTTAGCTATCACAAATTGTGCTGCTATAAACATGGGTGCACATATATTGCTGTGGTATGATATTTTTAATTCATCCAGGAAGATACCCAAAAGGAAAATAACTGGGTCAAATGAAATCTCTAATTCTATTTTTTTGAGAATTCTCCATGCTGATTTCCACAGTGGTTGCTCCAGTCTACACTCTTACCTACTGTAGAGAATGGTTCCCTGTACCTCAATGCCCTTCCAGAATTTGTTATTGGTTGATGTCTTATATAGCCATTCTTTCTGGAATGAAATGTAAGCTCAGTCTTGTTTTAATTTGCATCTGTCAAGTCACCAGTGATTTCAACAATTTTTCATGCACTTGTTTGTCACTTGTATTTCTTCATCTGAAAAGTGTGTATTCATCTCAGATGCTCATATTTGGACTGGGTCATTGAATTTTGGAGGCCTGATTTTTTTTTAATTCTTTATATATTCTAGATAGATGTCCCTTGAGGGAGAGTTGGCTAACAATTTTTCCCAATTTGTGGGTTTTCTTTTCACTCTGTTAGTGATTTCTTTTGACATACAAATCTTTTTAATAGGATGAGATCCCAGTTATTGATTCTTTGAAGTACTTCTCCTGCAGTTTGGTTTTTGTCTTGAACTCTTTGCCTACCCGTATGTCTTCAAGGTTTCTACCTACTATCTCTTCCAGGAGATTTAATATTTTTGTTTTAATATTTATATCTTTAATCCATTTTGACTTTAGTTTAGTGCATGGTGCTAGACATGGGTCTAGTTTTAGTTTCTTGCATGTAGAAAATCAGTTTTACCAGCACCACTTATTAAAGAGGCTGTCTTTCTTCCAGTGAACATGCTTGACCACTTTTGTCAAAGACAAAGTGACTGAGTGTTTTTGTAGTTGTGTCTGCATCTTCTAATCTTTTCCACTGATCCTCAGGTCTGTTTTTTTTCCCAGTACCATTCTGATTTCATCAGAGTACCTTTGTAGTATAACTTCAAGTGAGAGATTGTGAAGCCCGCTGACTTGACTTGACTTTGTTTCCCGGAATTGTTTTTGCTATTCTAGGTCTCTTGTGTTTGCAAATGAATTTTAGAAATGTTCCTCCACTTTTGTGAAGTATGCTAATGGTATTTTGATTGGCATTTCATTAAATCTGTATAACAATTTTGAGAATATAGCCACTTTCTCTATGTTGTTCTTCCTAACCATGAGCAAGATATATCTTTCAATTTTCTGATATCCTCTTTGATCTTCTTTTTCAGAGTACTATAATTTTCAATGTCTAGATCTTTTACTTCCATTGTAAGATTGATTCCTAAGGATTCTTTTTTTGAATGCTACTGTGAAGGGTATGATTTCCATAATTTCTCTCTCACTGAGTTCACTGTTTGTATATAGGAATTCTATTGATTTTTGAGCATTCACTTTGTGTCCAGCTACTGAATTTGGTTATTAAATCTAGAAGTCTTTTGCTGGAGTTTTTGGAGGCTTCTATGTAGAGTATCATGTCATCCACAAATAATGATAATTTAACTTCTTCCTTGCCTATTCTTATTCCTTTTATTCCTTTCTCTTCTCTAATTGCTCTGGCTAATGTTTCCAGAACTATATTGAATAGTAGTAGTGAGAATGACCACCCTTGTGTTGTTTCTGACTTTAAATCAAAAGCTTTCAGTATTTGACCAATCAGTACCATGTTGACAGTTGGGTTGTCATAGATGGCTTTTATCAGATTGAGATAAAGACCTCCCATCCCAAGTTTCTATAGGGTTTTATCATGAATGGGTGTTGGACTTTGTCAAATGCTTTTTTTGCATCTATTGAGATGATCATATGGATTTTGTCCTTAGTCTGTTAATATGGTATATTATGGGGGTTTTTCATTTTTTATTTTAGAAAAAAAAAGATAAACATAACAATGAAGCCAAATTTCAGAACAAGTTAGTAGGACAGTTACAGTAGTTGATAAATTGCATAGTGTTGTCTTCCTAGTAGTTATTCAGTGTAGAAGATACAGGCATGATATCTTGTTTTTACATTAGCACAAAACTTTCTTTTCAATGAACTAAGAGAAACTAGCTATATGACTATTTTAAGTATCTTGTGTATACATATATGTTTTCTTTCTTCCTTTCCTTTTTCCCCCATCACAGTTTGTCTTTCCTTTTGAACAGTTTCTTCCCAATTCATAATATCTATTGCACATCTCAGATCTTATTTATTGTTCATTTTCTCATGCTAGTGAGACAATATGATGTTTACACATATGGGTCTGATTTATTTCACTTATGAGTATGATCTCAAATTGCATCAGTTTATCTACAAAAGAATCAGTTTTATCCTTCATTATGACTGAGTAGTACTCCATTATATAAAAAAGCACATCTTTTTATCCATTCTTAGGTTGATGAGCATCTGGATTGTTTCCAAGATTTAGCTGTTACAAATTGTACTTCTGTAAACATGGGTGCACACATATCCCTGTGGTATGATGTTTTCAATTCTTCTGGGAAAATACCCAGAAAGAGAATAGCTGATTCAAATGGGACCTCATATCCCAGTTTTTTAAGGAATCTACATACTGATTTCCATAGTGGTTGTACCAGTCTACACTCCCACCAATAGTGAAAGGTTCCTTTTTTCCCACAGCCCTCCAGCATTTCTTATCAGGTGATTTTTTTGCTGATAGCCATTCTTTCTGGAGTGAGATGGAATCTCAGTTTTGTTTCAATTTGCATCTCTTGAATGGCCAATGATGTTGAACATTTTTTCTTGTATTTATTTGCCAGGTGTATTTCTTCATCTGAGATGTAGTCATCTCAGGTACCCATTTTTGGACTGGTCTTTGAAATTGGGGAACCTGATTTTTTTCATTTCTTATTATGTTCTAGATATGAATGAGTCAGTAGGTGTTGATGATCTCAATTTCTGCAGGATCCATTGTGATTTCCCCCTTTTCATTCCTAACTGTTTGAATTTGAATCTTTTCTTCCCTCGTTTTGATGAAGTTGCCTAAAGGTTTACCAATTTTATTTAATCTTTCAAAGAACCAACTCTTTGATTCATTGATTCTTTGTATTGTCTTCTTAGTCTCAATTGCATTAATTTCTGTCCTTATCTTTATAATTTCCTCCGTCAAACAAGCTTCGGGGCTGCGGATTTAGCTCAGTGGCAAAGTGCCTGCCTGGCAAGCGCAAGGTCATGAATTCGGTTCCTGGTACCGGAGAAAAACAAAAAAAAAACAAACAAGCTTTGGGTTTGATTTGTTCTTCTTTTTCTACAAGTTTTAGGTTCAACATTATGTTGTTTATTTCAGCTTATTCTGTTTTCTTGATGTAAGACTTCATCACTATAAATTCTCCTTGTAGTACTGCTTTCATTGCATGCCATAAGTTCTAATATGTTGAGTTGGCATTATCATTTAATTGTCGATACCATTTAATTTCTTCTTTAATTTCCTCTGTGACCCATTGCTTTTTCAGGAGGGTGTAATTTAATTTCCATGTGTTTGTGTAGTTTTTGTGATTTCTTTTGCCATTGAGTTCTTATTTTATTGCAGTATGGTCAGATAAAATGCATGGGATGATTTCAATTCCTCTGAATTTACTTAGACATGTTTTATCGACTAATGCATGGTCTGTTTTGGAGAATGTTCCATGTGCAGCTGAGAAGAATATTTATTTTGATTATGTGGGGTGGAATACTATGTAGACATCTACTAAGTCCATTTGTTCACAGATTTGGTTTAATTCTGATATTTCTCTATTGGTTTTTTTTGTCTAGTTGGTCCATCTATTTGTGAGAGTAGAGTATTAAGTTTCCCCTTTGCAATTTTCTTATTTGATTTTTTATATCTGTAAATAATTGTTTTATGTAATTGGGTGCACCAGTATTTGATGCATACATTTATGATTGCTATCTTTTCTTCTTGGGGCTTTCCCTTAACAAGTATATAGTTACTTTCTTTTTCTCTTTTGATTAGTCTTGGCTTGAAGTTCACATTTTCTTCAAATAGAATAGCTACCATTACTTCTTTCTGGGATCCTGTTGCATGGAGTATTGTTTTCCATCCTTTGACTTTTATACTATGAATTTCTTTTTGAGTTAAATGTGTTTCTAGAATGCAGCATATTGTTGGATCTTCAACCTTGATCCATTCTGCCAGTCTCTTTTGATGGATGAGTTGGGATCATTTACACTGTTGGTTATAACTGATGTATATTGACTTAGCTTTTTCATTATTTTTCTGCTGTTGGTTCCCTGTTTTTATCCTCTGTTCAATTGATTACCTTGTTTGGTGCCTTCTTTCTCTTGGTGTTCTTGTGCTTGTGGTCTTTGTTTTCTCCTCCTAATATATCATTCAGAACATTATGAAGAGCTGGTTTTTTGATCATGAATTTCTTCAGTTGTTCTTTGTCATGAGAAGTATCTTATTTCTCCATTGATTTTGAGAGATGGTTTTGGGGGGTATATTAATCTAGGTTGAAAGCTGTTTTCTTTTAAGGCTTGAAATACCTCACTCCAAAGTCTCAATTTGAGGCTTTGTGCTGAAAATTCTGCTGTAATTCTGATAGGCTCTCCTTTATCAGTGATCTGTTTCTTTTCTCTAGCCACTTTTAATATTCCATTCTTGTGCTGAATTTCTGAAATCTTGATTACTATATGCCTTGGTGTAGATTTATTTTGTTCAAGTCTATTTGGAGTTCTAGATGCTTCATTTATTTGTATGTCAAATTCTTTATCCATGTTTTGGAAGTTTTCTGCCATTATTTCTGTGAAAAGGTTTTTTATGGCTTTTGTGCTGTCTCCAGCTTTCTCACTGAATCCTATCAATCTTATGTTGTTCTTCCTTGCTTCATCTTATACCTGTTGGATTGAATTTCCTTGATCTCTTGCTATATTTTTCTTTTTATGGTTGCTAGCCACAGTCCTCTCTCCTAGATCTCATATTCTACCCTCACCTCCGTTCAGTCTGTTGAGTATACTTTCAGGGGAGTTTTTAACTTCTTGGATTTATGTTTGGATCTGTTTTGTCAATTCCATTTCTTTCCTATGTTGAATTATTCATGGTTTCCATCATTTTCCTCAGCTCTATTTTTATCTTGCCTGATGTAATGTCTTTCATCTCGATCGTCATTCCTTTTTTCACTTTAAAGATTATTTTTTCTATAACCTCTTCTATTTGTTTTTTCACTTCAGTTATTATCTTTTCAGAAAGTTCCAATGGTTGGCTTCTGGTTTCCTCTATCTCATTGTGCTCTGAACTTGTCCTGGGTGGGCTTTGGGTCTGGGGTTGCATTTTGCTTCTGTGTCTTGTCATGGTCTATTTTTTATTTTGTTTTCCATGCTGACACTTGTAAATTTCTTATGGTAGATAGCTTTATTCCTAGTATCGAGGTTTCCCTAGGAAATGTCTTTTCCTCAGGGATGTCTTCTAGATGTAAGCCATTCTTGGTCTTTCTGTATGTCCCAAGAACCTAACTTTCCAGTGTATTAAGGATGAGAAGTTGTTATCTATTTGGCTCAGCACCCAGTCCTTTGGTACTCAACTATGGTGATTGTTATTACCTCATGCAATCACAGAGTTGTCATACAGGGGAGAAATACTGATTATAACAGATATGGCATCCTAGATAAAGTAGTACAACTAGCAACAACAATAGTTTCAAAACAGCCTGGTTAATGACAAACTGTTGTAACTATTAACCTGATGTCTTTAACCATAGAAACAAATTCTACAGTTATATAACAGAATCCAAAATATACATGCACTTGTATGCAATGATTTTCCCCTTAGTGGAGTGATTTTACCCTATTGTGTAGGGGGGGTGGTGTTAAGAGGGACTGGTGGCAAGATAAAGAGATGAATATGGTCAAATATAGTAAGAGCAAGGCTGGAGGGCAAAGGATGATCTCTTAAACTGTGGGAAATTGGTGGACACAGGAGGGAAAGAACAGAAGAGAAAGTAAAGGCATCTTGAAGTGAACCAAAAAGAAGAGACAATGCTTACTCACCTGAAAGTATCATAAAATCAAGTGAGATAGCTGATGAAATAATGAAAGAATATGAGTAGAAGAAAAGAATGGTAATAAATCTAAGTCATGAAAGAAAGAGAAAAGAAAAAAACAAGAGAAAAACAAAAAATAAGAATAACCATGAAAAACAAAACAAGACAAAACAAACAAACAAACAAAAACCCAACTGGACAGAAAAAGGAAAATCAATCAAAGAAAATTGAAAGTAGCAAAATTCCTCTGGTGCCTACAGTTTCATATTAGGTCCAAGTCTGACCTCAAAAATGTGTTCTGTACTCTAGCCAAGTTTGCAGTGGGATTTGTGCTAGGTATGGGGCTGATCTTGGCCTCTGGATGTGGGGGCTGGACTGGCCTATTGTTGGAGCTCTCCCCTAGCCCTCTGATTAAAAAAAAGTGGGAGTCTCACCCATCTGTTTCTATTTCATGTGTCTGTGTGCTGAAGTACAACACTGGTTCACCTACCTTACCAAATGCTGGCTTATATTCTCACTACTGCTTTGGACTTTTCCAAGCTGCTGCTCCCACCTGCCCACTGTGCGCACCCCCACCAGAGCCTGGCTGGGTCACTGGGTTTGCACCTGGGCTGGGCCTGAAATTTTATTTTAAATCTGTAGTGGCATTTGCCTCACGTGCTTGTACATAATTTCCTACACATCAGTAAATTGTATTTGTTGTGAGACAAACAGACCAGCTATAATTGGCCCTATTATAAAAATCAGTAAATGTGAAATATAACTACTCTAAATATTTGCTGAAGTAACTGATTCCTGAATCCAAACCCAATTATGATTCTTTAAATCTGGAATGTCATTTAGGAATCTGCTTTTTAACAAGCTTCCTCAGATCATTCTGATGTTGATTGTCCAAGAATCATCCTTTGAGAGAGACTAAGATGGATTTTGAATGGAATGTCAGTACAATACAGTGTAGTGACTTGCTCAAATAGTAACACTATGTATCATTCATTATTATTGTTTTCCAGGAAGATATTATGATTATCTAATTTAATCCTTTCTGCTGACCTATAAGGAAGGTATTACTATAGTCCCTCATTTATAAGTGAGAAAACTGAGTGTAGGATAGATTAAATAATTGCCCAGATTGACACAGCTAAGAAGTGACGGAACCACTCAATATATTCTGTCTCCAAAGACCATGTTCTTTCCCTTTTTCCATCCTGCTTGCTTCACACAGATATTTTCTCCTTTGTGGACTTTTGGATCCTTGGCATGTTCAATGTGCACTTATCTCTTCAGAACTAATCAGAATTTTTTCTGTTTCCTTTAAAAGTGCTTTATTGCAGTTTACTAATTCCAAGGGAGGAAAAAACACCTGAAGTTCTTTATTCTGCACTTGTTGAAACATCAGGCCCCAGGGAAAGCAGCCCTTTTTAAAAGAAAAAAAGTATGTTTTTTTCTGCTCTCCTCACATTCCACAGTAATCACCAGCTACAGGAGGAACGGCTGAAACTTCTGCCTCACTTGGCTCTTGTTTGACAAAGCAAGAAGCAGCACAATAAGAGACAAGTTTAATTCTGAAGCCTAAGTGCCGTCCCGTAATACCATGGCCTGGGAAAAAGTTCCGTGTGCACTGAGTATGAGTTCTGTGATAAAGGTAGCCTTAAATGGTGGGATGTTTATAGAAAGTAGATTGGGATGTACAAGCAAGATAAGCACATCAGGGGTCTTAGCAGATCTCTATCAACCAGATATGAATAGATAATCATTCTTCAGAAGGCTTTCTACTTGCAGCAGAAGCTGAAGTTCAAAGTGCTTCATTGAACCGTAGAGATAGCTAGATAATAGTTCTCTCTATTGCACCCGCCTCTGGCTTCCCCCTTCTGCTTCACAACAATGTCATGGCAAGCAATAATCTGAACATTTAAGGTATACCTAGAAATAAAAGCCAGATAGGGCTCCCTAGAAGTCATTAGATTTCTGCCAGATAGGAGCTAAGCTGAAGAAAGCAAATGATTCCTGCTTACTCACACCCTGCGTGAGAGTGCCTGACTAGAACAATACAGTGAGAAGAATTATGAGGCTACAAATGGGTGTTATTGGAAAGAATGCCAGAATTGATTAGTGATGCCTGCCATAAACATGAAAGCTGGCTATATTTTTGCCATCCTCATTCTCAGCTGGTAGTTCTGAAATCTGATTTCACACAAAATTACAGGAACCTTTTTTAAAAATACAGATACCAGGGATCCATCCCTATTCAATTAAATTATATTCTCTGAAGATGAGACTCAAGAATTGGTGTAGCCATGGATGACAACCATTGCTCTGCACCATTGCAAACATACACATGATTTAATTCAGGACCCTCCAGTTTGGCTTCATAATTTGAAAGTATGGGGTAGGGCCCAAGAATCTATATTTTTTAAAACCTCAGAAGGTGCTAATGGGAATCACTGTCTTACACTATTCATAATGCTTGAGATGAGTGAAAATTCTGAGCAGAGCTTTGTGTTCTAGGGTAGTGGTTTTCAACCCTGACTTCATATCACAATCTCCTGGGAAGCTTTAAAAACATCAGCACCCAGGTTCAGTGCTCAGCCAATTAAGTCAGAATCTCTAGAGAGGAATCTGGACGATTCTAATGTGCTGCTAAAACTGAGAATCACTGTCTATGAAGTAGGGCAAAAAATCTCACTTGAGAGCCTCACCAGAAGAAATTCACTCCTATGTATTGAGTCCCTGACTTAGTCTAACCATTTTGGCTTAATATTAAGTGGTAGAATTGCTTCCGTTTCCTGAACTTTTTTTGCCACCCAAATCTATCACCCATGATGATTGTGGTGGAATTTAGTAAACATTTACTACAGTCATTAATCCACTTTTGAGGGTTTTGGGGATTGAACTCAGCCTTGCACATGCTAACCACTTGCTCTAGCCCTGAGCTGTACCCCTAACCCCTCAGGCATTTTTAAACAGTCAGTAAATGTATCAGAGTGCTTATGGAATGTTGATTCCAATGTCTTCTACCTGTGTAAAGAAGAGTTCTCTGAGGACTTAATTTTTTTAGATAATTAAATGAAATGCAGGAATATTGATGCTCTTAAAAGACAGAGGTTTTGTAAAGACAAAGGCTGAAGCCTGCGAAACCTCTCAACTGTGGATAAGTAGGAGTGGATAGACATCTTAACTACCAATCAGTGCTTGGCCTTGCCGGTCTCTTTTGAAACAAATGGAAGAGATATGTTTTCTTTGCTTTAAAACTTTGCCTTCGTGTTTATCTGCCTCACATTAGTTGTGTAAAGCAGACAGACAAACACTCAGCAGGCTTGCAGAGCTCTGTGGTCAGTCACACCGGGATGGTGAGATTGACAGTGTATCAGTATGCCCCTTCTTCAAAGTGTACTTTTTAAAGTTCCATTCATTTCCTAAATTACATTTGAATTTCCACTATTAGTGATTGATCTATTTGATTTGGCCATTCTTTCTTCAGATCATTGGTTTTAAACTTGAACAGAAATAATACATTAAGTCCCTGATACCTCTAGCACTGTCAGAAGGAAGAGCCAGGACTCTTGACAGGGGAATGACTTCAAAGGAGAGGGAAAAAAGGTCCTCACAAAGTAGCCTTAAGTGGAGCTGCAGGTGCAGCTAGGTAGGAAAGCCCTTGCCTAATATGTGAAAGACAGTGGATTCCATCCGCAGCACCACACACACACACATACACACACACATACACACACACATACAGCCTAAGGTTGAAAGGGCTAACTCTTTTTGTTAATGAAAGTTTCTTTCTTGCAGTTCTAATTTCATGACTTCTTTGAAGAGGTAATCGGTTAGGAATCATATACTGTAGTTCAAGGATCAATCCAGAGAAGTAACAAGAAAGCAGTGAACTAAGGCCTAGACATCTCTGTAGCCCTGAGGTCTTATGTAGCACCTGGTTCTGGGTAGTGAAGAAAATGGCCGTCAAAGAAAATGTTCCATCCTACAACTGTCATGGGTGGTTTTAGATTGAGTCTTGGATACACCCAAATGAGGCCCTACTGTCAGATCCCTGGTGGAAAAATTAGCTGGCTTTGTAAACAGCCCATTTCTTTTACCTCCTTGGAAAACTGGACCCAGCAAACCCCTTGCTGATGCCATGTGCTCTAAGAATAGGCTGTTGTGCTTTCTCTGTGTTGACTATCCAATGAGTAATGTGTTCCTATACTTGTATGCTCACAGCAAAGTAAGTTTATAGTTTAAAAAGGTTAGTATTAACATTGTGTCAGGAGATTAATCCATTTTAATTGTAAATGCCAAGAACAAATCTGCTTCTTTGGAGTCCAGATGCATGACCTTGGTTAAATATTTATAAATCAGTTGGATGTTTACTCTTAATTCTGGAGCTAGGTATTTACTTGTATAATTGCATACTCCTCCCCCTACTTCTGGCCTCATGTAATTTTCTCCTGATGTTCTCTTTCTAAAATGTATGTGTGTCGGGAGAGAGGATAAGAACATCTAGCCACTGGTCTAGAGCTGCTGATGTTACGTGAAACAGAGCAACCAGGAAAATGCTTAGGCATATAACCAAGATGAAAAGAGTATTGTCCTCAGAATGAAGAAATCTGAATTTTCATCTCAATTCTGCTGCCAGTTACCTGCATGACTATCTCTGAGCATCAGTTTCCTCATCTATAAAATGAAGGAGATGTTTTGAAGTTTTAATGTTCTCCACCTATGAACCTTTATGGCAGCTTATGAACACATAAGCCATCTCTAAACCCTATCTACACCTGCTGCAATCATGATGCTTTCTCTAACATTACCATCTAATACGCTTTATGTAGTGAAGGAAACTTTTATATCTGCGGTGTCTAGCATGGTATCCTCTTGCCAGATGCGACTAGTGAGCATTCAAGATGCGGCTAATGTAGCCGAGGACCTGAATTTGTTTTCTTTTATTAATTCTAATTTAATAGCCACACTTTAGTAGTGATTATCATATAGGACAGCAAAATGCTAACTGATTAACAATGGTGTTGGCCAGCTCATTGCAGAGGCCATTATCTGTGCTAATGATGGTTTTTTATTTTGGGCAGATTAAAAAATTAGTTGGTAAATGCTGCTCAGTAAGAATTAACTGGTGAATGCTGCTATTTCTCCACTGTGGAAGGTGGGATATAATCATATATTCTAGATGCATTGAGGTTTTCAAAACGCACAGCTCCCAAGTTCTTATTAGTTCCACTAAAAAGCAGAATGAGGTAGCAAGTCACTGAACTATTTTCCTTTTTTTCTGTCTGAAATGTCAATATGCTCTTTGCCACATTACATCAAGCATTGGCATTCGAAGACATACATGGCAGATTGCACAGAATCAACTTCCATCATCCCAGATTAATTAAACATTTTAATACAAAAAGAGAGCTTCTTTACTTAACTTGCACAATGTTTCATTTCCATTTAATAGTTTATTGATCTAGATCCCGTAGCACTGACTACATACAGTTATTAATCTGTCTGAATTTAACAGTGAGAGATCAACTCATTGAGTTGAATATCAGCTATGGGCCAGTGGGTAGATGCTCTTCCTATACTCACCCTTCCCTCTTTTAAACTTGCAATATTTTACAATAACATTTGTGGAACAATAACATTTACACAATAATATTATTAGTTATTACTATTACTAATAGTAATATAACAAAATAATTATAAATGTTTCTTAATCACATTTTGTTACAGATTTTACAATACATGTAGCACTCATGAGAAGTTTTAGAATATTTGAAAGAATACTAAACCACAGTTTCATCAAATGGTTAGAATGGAGGTTTCTAACTAATATGACCCAATTACCTAAGCAGTAGTATTTAGGTCTGGGATTGTAAATTTATTGCATGAAAGTTATCATCTTCCACCCATTCCTTTGTCTTTGGCATTCTTTCCTGCTGAGTATGGATTTAGCCTTAGAATTCTCAGTGTAGTGTTCTAGGCACCCAGGATCAAAGAACTAAAGCATTTAAATGACAACATATAGGATCAAACTTATATTTCCCCTCTAATCTTTGCATGTGGACATGATCGGTATGTAAGAAACAAAACCGCAATAGAGCTCTAGAGATGAATGGGACATTAGAAAACAGCCAATCTAATTCCTTTACTTTACAGATGAAAATACTGAGAAATGAAGGGAGGGGACCAGTTAATTGTTTTACAGTCAGTTGATGGCAAAAGAAATTGGACTAGACTCCAGCCTCATGACTCAGATCGAGCAATGTAGTTTCTAGTCAACTATATGGTAATGGCACCTTGGATGTTTGGTGCACAATTATCATCACTCTTGAATATATTGGAAATGATATCTACCTTGCCTGTACAGTTGAGGCTATAAAGGCCTCATTAACTCGGTCACACTATTGGTTTGTGGAATGACCACATCCAAACAGATTATTTGGTGTATTTACCAGTTGGACTGACGTGTTTCCAGTCCCACCCAATTGGAAGAAATAAATAACAGCAGCCTATTCACTGAAACATCCAATCCTAGATCATCAGGGTCTGCTGGAATGTGTAGTCCTGATGAACAAGTGCCATATTTGTTATTATCGCTAGAGAATCCCTGGGTATTTGTCTTTGTTAATTTGTTGTTCTTCACTTCACAATTTTCTCCTCTTTTATTTTATGCCTTTAATAAGGAAGGTTATTATATCAAAGTTATGTTATTAAGTGTAATAACATTGAGATAATTTTCAGGCAGTACATAGTAATTTAGTCCTCATAATTTCAATAGAAAAAAAATTCTGCTATTCTAGTCAGAGGCAAGAGCACGAACCTGAGAGTCTTAGTTACCAGTTCTTTAGATTAACTTTACGGCCTGAAACATTTAGATTTGCAGTGTTGAATGATTTCTTTAAGTGGGACATACCATTATTAGTTATTAAATAATATAATTATTACAGTCAGGAGAAGTATAAACTTGTGGTTAAAAGCATTATCATTTGATTTCCAGATGCATCTGTGTCTACAAACATTCAGTGCTTCTGTTTAGAAAATGTGTTTATAACCTAAAGTTTCCCCTGCTGTTGAACTTAGCTGTTCATGCTAAGTTGGAAAAGTTACCATCTCTCTTTTTCTCTTTTCTGACTTCATTTTGTCTTAAAGATCCTACTGTTATTCTTGCAACTGAGTCCTTGTAATCCTTTAAATAAATTAAATTTGAACCAGCTTGGCTTTGTGAAGGCATGAGTGAGAAGCCTGATGCCCTTGTTGTAGAAAGACTCACTCTTTAGCTAGTGTTTTATACATGGAATTTCCATTTCCATGCTGCCTTGTCTCCTGCCATACTCTGGGGTCTTGGTAGAAGTGGGTCAGACACCCAAGCTTCCTTAACAGAGAAGAGGGTGTGAATGTCCTCTCCCCAAAACAGAAGTGGAAAAGGTAATAAAGGTTGGGAAATTTATTTTTCATTTCATCTGAGTTCACCTTTAGTGAGACCCCATGGCTCATCTGAGCTGTCCTCTGTTTTGCAAATCATCTCTGTGATGCTGGATTCCCGGATGTTATTTTTCCCAAGGCTAATTTAGTCTGGGAGAGGTAATCCTCAGGGTATGTACAAAGTAAAGTCCTGCTGCCAGTGTTAGGCTCTTCAATTTTTGAAAAATCATTCTTCTTTATCAATTTTGTTGTTGTTGCCATCCTTACTATCGCATGGAGTCAGACACTTCATAATCATTTAAGACTGAAGGTATGTTCTCCCATTTCACTCAGACCATAGACCTCTCTGCACTACTAGGCTGGAGGCCTTCTATTAGAGTGTTTTTCTTTGAAATCTACTTTAAGAACAAAACAGGGAGCTCTACAGTGTTAGAATCATCAGTGCTTGACATTTGTCTCTAAATTCCTGAGAGAATTGGAATGAACAGGTCCCCATTTTAAAAGTCCATGATTAAGCCAGTCAGAAACTCCACACTCATCCTCCTTTATTTCCTTAACCATATGTTACTATTAACTTCAAATGGTCCAACAGTGAAATACTTCCAAGAGTCTACATCTTTATTAATACAGCAAATCATAGTTGGACAAGAATCCTTTATTAGTTTGGGCCTTTGAGAAACAAACTCCAACACAGCATTATATGTGCGAGAGATTTAGTGGCAAGGTGCTTGTGAGTGAAAGGGGGAAGGGAGTCCGAGCACATAGAAACTATCAGAACACAGTGCAGCTCCAACCTCTGTGGAAGAGAGGAGGAAAGAAAGAAGACTGGATAAGCTGACTATTTCTTTTTGTACTGAGGATTGAACCCAGAGCTTCATGCATACTAGACAAGCATTCTACCATGGAGCTACATTCTCAGTCCTTTTTAATTTTGTTTGTTTGTTTGTTTTGCGACAGTCTCACTAAATTGCCAGGCTAAGATGCTTCTGCCTCAGCCTCCCCAAATAGCTGGCATTGCAGGTCTGGACCACTACACCCAACCTCTATCTCTAATTCTTAAGGTGTGTGAATTTAGGCAATTTTCTTGCCCCCCTGTATGCCAGTTTATCCTCTACAAATACAAATAATTTTAGTAAGGTAATTGTGAAATATACTAGCACATGCCTAAAACCTAATAAGTGCTATGAAATGTTAGTTAAGATTTCAGGGTACCAGAATGTTACAGCCAGCAGAAATCATATAGACCATCATTCACCAAATCCAAGTCAAAATGTTTATAACACTTTCATTCTTTTTTTTTCTCATTTCTCTTTTTTTAAATTTTATTTTAAAGAGAAAAAAATTGAAACAAAAAAACATACACAAAATCAAAAGCAAAACAATAACAATGATACAGAATTTCAAAACAAGGTGATAGGAAATTAACACCTTCCTTCCTTTAAAATTAAATTATAATTAGTTGTTATACTACATATTATTATCTTCAAAGTAGTGGCCCAGATCACCAGATATAGGCATGCAAGATGGATAAAACAATTAAGCATTAACTGTTCCTTTCAGCAAACTAATACAAATTAGTAGTACAGTAATCCCAGCATATATATACATATATTTCCCCTCCTTTTCTCCTTTCTGCTATCCCAGCTATTCCTTCCTTTTTAAAAAAATATAAACACAATAATGAAACTGACTTTTGAGACAGGTTACTAGGACAGCTTCAATAGTTGATACACTGTGTATTGTTGTCTTCCTAGTAATTATTGAGTAGAAGATATAGGCAAGATATCTTTTCTGTACAATATTAGCACAAAACTTTCTTTTTAGTGAACTAGGATAAACTAGCTACGTTTCTTAACTATCTTAACTATCTTGTGTATACATATTTTTCCTTTTTTTCCTTTCACTTTTGTTATATAGTTCATATTTTCCTTGGGATGTTCTCAATTTTCCCTGGATAAAATTAATTTTAAAATGAAACTGGAAATGAGAAACCAGTGTTTTGATAATGTGAAATAGAATAAATACAAATCAACTAGGATAGAAAGGATTTATCTATGTACCATCTCAACCTACCAGTGGTTTAAATGTCCCTCTTTCAAAAAGCACTGATTTTACTCTTACTTTTCAGATAAAGAAGCACAGATCCAGAGAAAAGGAGGGACTCATTTATGATCACAGAAAGCCGATAGTAGAGCTGAGATGAAATTCCTTAATTCACTGACTAATACTAGCACACAGATATGTTCTTATAGAGTACTGGCACACAGATCTGTTCAGGAAGTAGACCCCCTCCACTCAAATGTGCCTTTCTTTGCTTCTTTTTCCCTTTGGGACTCAGAATGGCTTAACTAACGCTGGAGGTTCTTTTTAAGTGTGATCTTAAGGCAGGCAGAGGCTTCTTAAAGCTTCCAGCTTTTGGAAAGCTTCCCTGGCAGGTCTAGAGAGACCTGCAGAACTTGGTCAGACTTTGTTTGTTCCCTGAGGCATCATTTCTATTGTTGCTTTTTTATTACTAGAGTTAAAAAGTTAGGATTGCCCCAGATAACGTAAACAAAATGCTTTACCCTACTGCTGTCTCCTCCAAGCTGAGCTTCCCTCCTTCACAGCTACTCCTATTCCTCCAGCAAAGCCCCTACTATCCTGTTATATGTCCACCTGCAACTCCTTTGCCATTCTGCACAATTCCCTAAGGTAAGCAAAACAAATAGAGGTAGGTTTATTCAGAGTACCTACTGGTATTACCACAACTATGTACGTAAGACTTAGAAAAGTGTGTGAGCTATATAAAAGACATTCCAGCCTCAATTAAATGTGCACTTAGCATGAACAATGTTTTTACTCTCTTGTTTTTTCTTTCTTAAGCAGATGCTCATTGTTCCCCCCATATTCTTAGCAAACCTAGTTCCCAGTTTCTTTGGGACTAGGATTGTTTTTGGTTATACAGAACTGTTAAGGTTCTCTGATCTCAGCACTACTTTTGCTGACAGCCTGATTCAGCCACCGGAAGCAAGAATGAAAGTGATTTCTCTTAAATTTAGTGTTCCCGTAGATTTACAGACATCCCACTGAAATGCTCAGTGAAATATTGATAGGTCATAACTTTTGCTACCTGGATTCTTGTGGCATTCTTTTTTTGTGTGGGGAATCATGTCTTTGGAAAAAAATCTGAGAAGAAATCAGTGATACATCCTAGACCGAAAAAAAAGCATCCTCCAGGTAGTATCCAGGGATCCCTAATCATTTAGTTCATCTCCTGCACTTTTTAAAAAAATTTTTGCCAGCATCAGATTTATTTAAGTTTTTATCCAGTTAATTATCCTAAATATAGATTACCAGACACACTCACAGGCCAAAGAAACATGTAAAACACATAAAAATTATACTAAATCAATATATACTTTTAGATACATTGGCAATGCTGGATTACAATAACTTTTTTCTCTCCATTTTTTCCTGTTTCTCTGTATTATTTTTCCAAATTCCTATTTCTCTCTATTTTTCCTGTCTTCTATTTTGTTTTTTATTTATATATTGGGCATCTCATTTAAGAGAAATCATGCAATATTTAAACTTGTGTGTCTGACTTACTTCACTTAACATTATGGTCTCAAGGTGCATCCATTTTGCTTCAAATGACTCAAGTTTATCCTTATTTATGGCAGAGTACTGCTCCATTGCTCCAAGTTTCCTATACCTACAGTTTGAGACAGTGGAAAATGATCTACTGGAAAATATCTTAGAGGCCCAGAAAACAACAAAGTCCTCAAAGAAAGATTTTCTGTCTTCTCCACTTGACTGTACCTTGTAAGGCAGGAAAGTTGCTGCAGACAGCTGGGAAGATTTTCATCAGTAAAGGCCATTTCCCCTTTGGCCTCAGTGAAACAAATAATTCTGTGAACTTGCATGGTCCATTCTCCAAGAATCTTCATTAGAATATTTGCTGTGATCTCTAAAAATACTTAATAAATTAATGGGCTCTATGAAAGATAGGGTCCATGGAAAACTACAAATCCTACAGTAAAACTACTGAAGGCTGAAGGAGGGTTGGTGAATCAGGTAATGCCCTGTCTAGCTTGGAAAGAACAGTAGATTCTAGATCTGTTCCTGCCTGGGCTAGACTCCACTGGGATGGATGCATCCTATATTTTTACTTCATTCCCAGACTTCTACGTGCAAATCAATGAATGGTCTCAGCACCTATGATAACACTCCAGGTTTCTCTTTCCAACAAATATTTCTTGAACACCTAGCTAAGTTCTAGGTATATAAAGATGAATAAGACTCAGTCCTTGCCCTTAAATAGCTAGCTACTCAATGGTTGAAAGAGAAGGGGAAGTGAACAATCACAATTCAAAGTGATAAATATTATTATAAAGGTAAAAGTAGTGCAATGTGGTCACTTTTTATTGATTTAACAGATAGTGAAAATAGAAGTTTTAAAATTCATTTTATTGATATATATTGGTGATGCATAATGATTACATTTGTTTGGGGGAATTTATATATATATATATATAGAGAGAGAGATAAAGATAGATAGATAGATAGATAGATAGATAGATAGATAGATAGATAGATCGATCTTGACCATTTAGACCCCCTTCTCTCCCTTCCCCATTTTCAGGGAATTTTGTCCTTTTTTTACATTGTATATCTGCAAAACCTAGAACAAAGCCAGTGAATGTGTTATAAATATTTTCTAGGCAGGTGAGTAAATATAGGTAATTAAAAATTATGATGAGTACTAGGAAAAATTAATGTGGATATTAGAGATTATAAAAAGGATTGGATGTAAATTGAGACAACATAGATAGTTCTTTCTGAAGAAGAGACCTTCCAACAGAGACACGAGGGAAACATGAGGAGTTAGCGAAGACCAGACTTTTACCCTTTGGACAGCAAACAGCTCATGTGTGACATACAAAAGCCTCCAGAAACCTGAATATGTTTGTTTTTTTTTTTTAAGCGAGTCACATTTTTAACCTATTCAGTTGAGGAATCAGTTTGAACTGGCAGGTTTTGTGCTTGTTCAGAAGATAGTCTGTCTCCCAGGTATACCTACACCTTTGGCTTTAAAGCCAAGGAAGCAGAGTTCACACCCAAGTTTCCTTCCTGACTTGGTCCCCAGGTAGGATTTGGGGTAGATTTAGCACTTATTCATTTGGTCCCTTGCAGCTCCATATTTGGCAGAATCTCTGCTCAGGAGGCTCTTGTTTCTTTGCTGGCCTGACAAGAGATGGATCCGCCATCTGGAGTCAGAAAAACAACCTGCCAGCCACTGAACAGTTCAGCCTAGGCCCTGGACAATGAGAATCAGGCAATAGCCAATTCCTTGTCTGCAATTTGCTGATTATCACACCCCAGGGTGTGGGATCGTACAGCCAGGACTGCTTTGTGCTGCCTCTCATCAAGGCAGAATGAACACAGATCCTGACAGGTAAAATCTTCCCCCAGACCTCAGAGGGTCCTACACAAAGGACCAGGCTTAATCTCTGGCCAAGTGTATAATTCATTTATCTGCGTGGTCATGAATTCTGGGCTCTCAGGACAGGAAGTGTGGGGCATTGTGATGGGTTCTACAGGCTCAGGGAGTCACTTAAGCCCTGATTGTACTGTGGAGGGAGGGATTTTCGAGACAAAGGCCCCTCTCCTCCTGAGATTGAGCAGACTGGAAGGGAAACCCAGACACACAAAGGAATGGTGCTTTAGGGAGAGGTTGACAGCCTTGACATCAGTGCCCATGAATGTCTCTAGATCATGCAAGTGATGACAAGGTGGCTAGAATTAATTATTTCATAGGCTGTAGCCAAGAGGAATTGAGATAGGTACAGAATTCATCTCAGGATGTTTGGCGGATGCACATCTGGCACTCTATAGTGGAGAGAAGTTTTAAATACCAACAGCCTTTTTTCCACTGGTCCTCTTCTCTGAGAGTTGTTGGGACTCTTAACCCTTGTTTCTAGTTGTCAGAATTTCCTCACTGCAACCCAAAAGACTTGAAGTGGAAGACAGTGCTCTACAGAGAACAGATACTTCCAAACTAATTGGAAATTATTTAGAAAGCTGCAGTTTCCTTCCCTGGCTGGCTGGCATTTTCTCTGGTCCTCTGGACTTCCTACTCTACAGAGATGAGAACGGGATGACATTCTATGTTTGTGGTGTTTCATTGGCACATTTCCACAGCCGGAGGATGGCTGACCCATTGCAATAAATCTAGCTTTGAAATTAGAGTTGTTTGGATTTTGAAGTACTGTTTTTAAAGCTCCGTGTCTTTTGTGTCACTGCAGCCTATGTAGAACTTTGCCATGGAGCGTATTTAATCACCAGTTATATTTTATATAACTGCAGGCTCCTGGAAGGGAGGAGGTAGCTGTCACTGGAGGCAAATAACACTGGAGAGGGATGGAGAGAACAGGCCTCTAGTGCCCATGCTGACCTCAGTGGGCACTTCATCACTCTAAGAGAAAAAAATACTGATGCCCTATTTATCTTGCTGCCTATTCATTTTTGAAGGGCAATATTAAATACGTGAGGAAACTCTAGGCCCACCATTTCTGTTAGTGTCTACACTGACAATCATTTACCACTTCAGTGAAGATCTCTGAGTGCAGCCACTATTTGGAGTGAGGTCATGCAGTAAACACATTATGAATCATTAATACTTTTCCCCTCAACACATTTGTCAAATTGGTCTCAAGAGAGAATTGGGACCCCCGAGGAAATAGACTTAAAGTATAAAGCTTCTGGAGTGACTAAGCAGGATTTCGTTTGTTTGGGCTATTTACACTTTGACGGCTGTTTTCTAGATCATCAGCAGTTGCTGAAGAGACCCTCACTTCGTGTGAGTTCACTTCTCTGCCAATTAATAGCTTTAATTGATAGAAACATCAGAAGATTCTATGTCCCATTGGATCCCGAGCAGTTTATTGTTTTGTCTCCACTCAGCAAGTCTCTATTAAGCACTAGTTCAGCCACTGTGCTAGATCCTACAGAGAATATGAAAACTATTTCCATAAACTTCCCTTAATGAGCTTGCTTTCTATTTGTGGGAGATAAGTCAATAAAACCTATGGCATATGCATGTAAGGCCCGTCTAAGTGCCATAAAGAGTGCTCCAGCGAGAGCTTTGTGATGATGTAACAGATGGATCAGTCAGAATTGGCTCCTTGATAAAGGTGGGACTTTTCTTGGAGCCTTGAAAAATGAATATAATCTTAACATGTATAGAAAAAAGGGAGAGGGTAGCCTGTGTAAAGAGAAGTAGGGTCTAGATGTGCCGGTGAACCTGTAATATATTTGAAGGATTCACGTAAAAGAGGTAGAAGTGGGAGAAAATCAGACCAGAAAGTGAAAAGAAGTTTTTATTTGCTCTTTCACAAGAGTATCTCCAAAACCTTTTTGATCATATATCTCTATCATAAAAATAGCATTCCAATGCGTGTGTGTGTGTGTGTGTGTGTGTGTGTGTAAATATATATAGATAGCTATACTAATGTGTTAATACTTATAAACTACACACAAAAGTTATATTGGATGATGGAATAGAATGAACAAAAATGTTCTAACATGTTTTTTACAACCCCAAGGAACATTTTGTACTCCTCCTGGGGTACTTGTACCCCTGCTCTGGATACCACCACTTTAGAACATCAGTTGAACATTTTGGGACCACCAAGGTCTTTAAGAATCTACTGAAAGCTATATAGCCTCTCCTCTCCCTGGAAATTCATGTGCAGTGCTCAACTTTTTCATATAGTTAATTTCAGTAAGATCAACTGAGCTATGGATGTTCTGAAACCCATTCTTAGATCTCAGTTTAGAATGTTCAGGGTATAAAACAGGACCAAAAGCTTTCAAGAAGCTTAATCGTCAGTAGACTTTAATCTTTTGGGAAGGTGAATCTGGTCATACAAAGTGAATTGGCAGCAGTGGGGGTGATGGTAGCAGAAAATAGAAGTACAGAGACAAGTTACTGAATGATTTCAAAATCTTATGCCATAAATGCAAATGTTATGGTGATGGAAAAGAGAGAATAAATACAAATGACATTTCAAAGGAAGCATGAGCGGATCTCAATGATCAATAGCAGCTGAAGGGTGGGAGGAAATCAGTGGTAACACTGAGGGCTCAAACTTTGAGTATTGGGAGAAGGGCAATGATTCTTTTAAATTATGAGCTTGTTTGGATGACGGTCCAGCATCCCAAAAGTAATGATCTGAGAGAAGTAAGATGTATGGGGATAAAGTTTAAGGGAACAGTCGGATAGGAGACATACTTGGGAGCTGAAGCAATGGGAGCTGGGCAATTATGAAGAGAGAAAGAATAACCATAGCAAACATTTAGGTAAGAGGCATTGTTCTAAACACTTTATATAACTTGCTTGACTTAATTCAACCTCTTTGAGGCAAGAGCTGTTATTTTCAACAGTCCATTTTATACACACGAAGCAAGGTAAAGCAGCTTGCCTGAGGTTACACAGCTAAGGAGTATTAGAGTGAGGACTGAAACCTGAGTAGTCTTTAGAATCTGTGCCCTTGAGCACTGTGTCATGTGACCCCTCAAAATGGAGGAGTGGGCTGGGTGTGGTGGCCCATGCCTGTAATTCTAATACACAGCAGGCGACAGCAGAAACATTGCAAATTTGAGGCCATTCTGGGCTATATAGCAAAGCCCTGTTTTTAAAAAAATGAAGAGTAGGAAGTCAGTTAGAGGAAAGTAGCAGGGAATGGAGAAAAGAGGGAACAGAGAAAAGGACTGGCACCCACGTGGATAATGCTTTGTGTTACTGCTCTGACACTAATGATGAAAATCATCATCTCCATAATCATTATAATCAAGACTTTCTACATGCAAGGCAGTGTGCCAAGACCTTTATGGGGCATAGTGAGTATTTGTCATTTTTAATCACTCAGCAACCAAATGCCTCTTCTAGTTGGAAAGAATCCCCCACTGCACAAGTCTTGACATAAGGCAAGACCCACTTCTCACCACGGAAGCCAAAGGAGGCCAAATATTCCCTTTCCCTGTCCCAGGTAACTGAGCCAATAGGATGTTTTTTCTGGAACTTTCAATCTGGAGTAACTGAAATTAAGATGATGAGACCACACTCAATCATAGTGGTAGTAATAGCTGTGGTGATGATGCCCTGGCCAGATTCTTCTAGCTGTCTTGGCCCCAAAGTTTCCTCCACCTATTCTGGAAGTCTCTATGTGACAGGTTGTCAATGTGGTCCACCATCTTCTTTATTTCCAAAGTTTTATAGCAATACAGCCATGTTCTGTTGTTCATGTATTCTCTCTGGCTGCTTTGTGCTGTAATGAAGATTTGAGCAATTGCAGCACATACAGTGTGGCCTACAAAGCCTAAACTATTAAGTTTGGCCGCCCTTGCTCTATGTCTTTCTAGTAAATCACTTTTTTCAGGTAAGATATGCATAGTTTGCTTCTGTTGCTTGCATCCAAGAACTTTACCTTGTATAAATGAATTATCTCATCTAATGCTTACAACAACAAGTTAAGTGCTAATGCTAACCTCATGCAAAAGATAAAAAAGAAAATGAAGAAACAGGTTATCTGTCCAGGATTGCTCAGGGAGTGCATGCCTATGATGCTGCTGAGATTCCAGCCCAGATCTGACACTATCATAAATGAGAGAAGTGAAGAAAATACAGATGGAGCAGTTAGCAGTCCCAGAAATTTTCTGAGATAGCAGAGAAAAGACATTCATTTTCCCCAGTTGTTTAGGGCACCCAAATGATCATTGCCATGGAAACAGTGAGGAAAAAGGAAGAGAGGTAGCTGCAGCCTGTGTCTGACATGTATATCTACCTCTTGGCTGCTGTTATGCAGTCTATTAAAATGTTAGTGAGAGCCTCTGTCAGAAGGTTACACTGACCTTTCAGTTCACGGATTCTTTGCCAGCTTTTTGCTTGCAGAAAAATCTAAAATATCATTTGAGTGATGCCCCAGACTATACTAGCCCCTGGAGTTTGAATTTCCTCTTCCAGGTCACTGAGACCTATGCTGAATTCAAATTATGGTGATGTAAGTACCTTTTGTTTTAAACGATTGCTAAAATGTGCGCTTTTTGAGTATAGAGTTTAAGGCTTGTTCATTAATTCCACCTACATAGTGAAATACGGAGTCTTTCAAGGTGACTCATATGAAGATAAGCACAAAAATTTATTTTATAGGCAACTCTGTCTTCTCTGTGTCGCTGGAGCACTGTGTGGCTTGATCATCTTCACATGGGCTGGGTCTGAAGATTTAGTTTTGCTAAATGCAAAAATACTGGCCAATAAGCCACAGCATTTGGGGGTAGGTGAGAAGAGGTTGAGATACATCCAGCTTTTGAACTTTACCCGTTGGACCCAGAGTTCCTTCAGTGTGATTCCTATAAATGCTGACAATATCATGCTCAGTGCACCATTTAATCAACGTAATTAGCAAAAACATGCCTGGAAGGGAGGGAGGATCAAAATGCAGACTGGAGAAGGAGTCTCCTTGAATAAAGGCATTTGGAATGTTATTGGACTGATCTGTTCATGTGTGTGCATGCAGCCTTCTGTTAAAATAGTCTCTTCTCTTAAACTAGCTGGGAAAGTTTGTGATAGAGTGTTTTGACTGTTTTGTTTTGTTTTGTCACGTGTTCTGATGAAGTGTTTTTCTTTGGTGATTTTATTCCCAGCAAATTCATTTCTCTTTCGGTTAAAGAAGAAAACCCTACTTCAGCCAAGTGATTGATTTGGAGAGAATGTGTGAGAACCTTGTATTTTGTAGCATGTCACTGGTCCCCCGGGAATACCTTGATTTTTTTTTTTTTTTTTTTTTACTTTCTGCTTATGTAGCCAGGGTACATGTCAAAGGTGTCCGAAAACAGGTATCTCTTTGCTCTGGGTCAATACCAGCTGGCTCTTCTTTGGATGAGTACCTGGATGGTACTTACAAGCAAAAGTATAAACCCAAGCAAGCTATTAGGAATTTTTATTATTATTTCTTGATTATTTCCATGTGGAAAGAAATAGTAGTTAGGACAGTTGAACCAATTTAAAGCACTCATCCCGACCTCTTCAGCACCCTCAAATATTTGCATGACCCAATCACCATTCTGTGAGCATGAGTACTGAATCCTTTTCCAAAGCACTTTCTCACTGAAAACCCTCATTCAACCCTTTATAGCAATGCAAGGGAAATTCCGTGATTAGGGGCCGCCCTGCAGACCAATTGGCCAGCAGCTGTGCCTTTCAGCATGTCAAGTGCATCTCTGTGTGTTTCTAGATCCCCTGGGCCTTACCCTTGGGGAATTGTGGTATTCTTGGTCAACACTAGGAGAAGCAGGGTCTAAGCAAATGGAGTTCACAGTGACATGCTTTTATGATTGGTGGCCAGCAGTGCACACAGTAGATGACTAAAGGCCTCAACTCATCTCCACTAATCCTTTGATTTTGCTCTAGAAATCTTTGAAATCAAATCTATTATTTTCTAACCAAGCTCAGTATTGATTCTGAGCACCCGAACTAAGAATGTTGGTTAACAGTAAACACCCACATGTTATGGCAGGGCAGCCTTGCTTGGTGTAATCAGAGAAGAGTTATTGATAGCTCTCCTGTCATTGTCCTGCAAAGGAAGCAAAAAAATGTTGATGAACTATCTGAAGGGTACATTCTTCACAGAATTTCCCATTTGCTTATTGAAGTACAAGGATCATATGCCATGGTTAAGCCCACAAACAGGAAATACAAATCAAGACATACACATCACATAAGCTGTCCTAGTTTAGGGGGGTGACAGCCATTTCCTTGACAAATATGACTAAGTCATTCTAACAGGGGAAGGGCTGGTGTCTAGCCTGTAATTAATTGGTGATATGGGTTAAGGTTTCTCCAGGAAGAGTGGTGGCTTTCGTGCTCACATAGGTGCATGGGCGATTGTACTTTTGATGTTTCATTCAACTGTTATTTAGAGCTGAGCTTTTCAAACCTTAGTTGTATGTTAGGATCAGCTGGGAAACTTTGAAAAATCTCAATGCCCAGACCATATACCCTACTGTGATCAATTTGGCCTGCCATAACAAAATACCATAGACTGGGTGGTTTGAACAACAGAAATTTATTTTCTCATAATTCTGGAGACTAGAAGTCCTACACCAGGGTTCTAGGATGGACAGTTTCTAGTGAGGGCCCTTTTCCTGGCCTTATATGATGGTCATGTTTTGGCTCTTCTTATGAGGGCATCAGCATTCTATCGGACTGGGGTTCCACCCTTATGACCATGTTTACCCTTAGCCATTTCTGTAAAGGCCTTGTCTCCAGTATAGTCACATGTGAGGTTAGAGCTTCAGTAGGTGAATTTGGCATGACCACCATTCAGTCCATACAAGAAATCAGTTAATTAAATAATCAGCCTCAGCCTCACCTATGTGTTTGTCTCAAGGGCAAACACTTGAATCTCACCCTGACCTACTGAATCAGAACCTGCATTCTAATAGCATCCCTAGGAGACTCATGGACACAATATACTTTTGGAAGTACTGATTAAGAGATCTACCATGTTCCTACTCTCGAGAAACTTTCTCCTTTTAAAAGACTGAACACATGTGAAATTGGAGTCTTAAGAAATTTCTTATATTTGAGACTGGTTTGGGGACACAGGTCTAGCTCTCTGTTGTTGTTTTATTTTGTTTTGTTTTGAGACAGGGTCTCAGTCTGTAGCCCAGGCTGTCCTTGATTTTACAGTCCTCCTGCTTTGACTTCCCAAGTGCTGGGGCAACAGACATGTGCCGCCATACCTGGATCCATCTTTCTGCTTCTTTATGTGGTCAAATACTTACTTGCAGCAATTGCTATGTGAGCTCTTTACGTGTTATAAGATAATCCCCAGTACCAGGTGCTTGACCATACAGCTTTCTGACAATTCTTTGATGCTACAGAATACATGAAGTGGTATGTCGATGGGTTTGCAAGGACCACCAGAGATATCCATACTAAGAGTTTAATCACTCACTTAGGTACCATGCACTCTGCTGGGGAACTGCCAGACAGGACAACAAATTATAGGTTTTAGGCTCTCTTCTGAAAACAGGGGTATGGTCTCCTTGTTCCTCCTGTTTATATGTTTACTTCTAGATTGACCTCACAGAACTGTCCGCTTTCAAAATCATTTGCAATTTTTTTGTTCAGGCTATAGATCTCACTGACATTGCTTACTTCACTTATTACTGCCAAAAAATTTGTTTTTAACAGGGCTTTGCATTAACTCAATCTAGATATTTCTTATATGTACTACTTGTATTTAGCTGTTTCCATGGTTCCCATATAAATCAATCCCTTTTTCTGGTCTTGTTGAAACTTAGTTCTTAATTGCATAGTGATGTTTCTGTTTGGCTCCAGCTACGCTGGACTGCAGGTTTTCTTTGTTGTTGTAAAAATGCACTTTACTAGTTTCTGTTGAGGAAGATGAAAAATATCTAGAGATGAATACTGCTGATGGTTGTACAACAATGTAAACATGCTTAATGCCACTGCAGTATGCACTTAAAATGGTTGTAAGGGCAGATGCTATGTTATATATTTTCACAATAATTTTTTAAGCATTTTACTAAATGTTATGAGGTACTCTAGTTTGGGTTTAGAAATAGAAAAGGAGAACTAGGATAAAAATTGGTGAAATCTGAATAATGTATAGAGTTTTGTTAATAGCATCACATCAATATTAATCTCTTAGTTTGGGGAAATATACAGTAGTTATGTGAAATGCTACAATTAGAGAAACCAGGTGATAGGAATGAGGAATGTTACACAACTCTGCTCTCATTGCACTTTTCTGTAAGTCTGAGATTAGGAAAAAGTTTATTGCAAATAAAGATGGGTCCTATTCTGACTCATCATTTTGGGAAAAAGAAAGGAAGAATCATTACAAGATCTGACAGAAGACAAGAGCCAGAACTCTCTTCTTCTCTACAGCTTCCAGATTAAAAATATATAACATTATGGAACAAAATATAGAAGGTTATCAGTCAGGGAGTGGCTTATTTTCAGTGTTCTAAGGTTGAAACAAAAGAGAGAGAGAGAGAGAGAGAGAGAGAGAGAAGGAGAGAGAGTATAATAGTACTATTTACTGAATGGAAATTCAGCATAAAGATAAAGAATGCAAAATTCGCAGTCATGTGGCCTGGGTTTGACTAGTGCTTCTGCCACTTTTAACTCTATGATTTTAGGTAGATATTTAAACTCTTTGCCTCATTTTCTTCATATATAAAAAACAGTGATAATAGTAACTACTTCCTAAGACTTTTCTGAGCATTCAGTGAGACCATCTTTATGGGTGCTTAGCATAGGCCTGACTTACAGTGATAAATAGGTGCTATTGGGGCCAGAGATATAGCGCAGTGGAACAGCACCCGCCTGGCAAGTGCAAGGTCCTGAGTTCAATTCCCAGTACCATAAAGAAAAACAGTTAATAGGTGCTATTATTCTGATCCAGACACTGTATTGTTTTATATACATTTATATCATTTATGAACCTTCTATAATAACTCTCATTTTTTATTCTTTAAAACATCTAAATTATATACTATTATGAATATAGTAGGCCAAAACCATAAGGATACAGCACAAAGAATTTCTACAAAGTGAAAATTATCCTATGATCCTCAACCAGATCCAAAATATAGAACATTATCTGTAATCTAGAACTCTGCCATAGGTCCCCATCAGTCATCACCCACCACAGTTTATTCCATTTGTTTCTGTTTCTGTTTTTCTCAGAGATCCTTTGTCCTCTATCTTTCATGATGTAATTTAATTTGTAGGATATAGAAAGCAGTACAATTCAAAGGTTAAAACTATATATTTATTATTAACCTATATTTCCTCTTTCCTACAATATTTTGAGTAAGACTTATTTTTAAATGAAAATCACTTGGCATTTTTGTCAGACGATTGCATGAATAGTAATTTATAAAGCATTCTGAAATACTTCACAGTTCCCTCAATTTAGTTGAATCAATATTTTCATAGTCTCTAAATTCAAGCAACCAATATTAAGTAAGTATTTAGTTCCTATTAAGCAGAATAGTGGAAAGACAGGTGAACAAGACAAAAGTCTCTCTTTAGATGCTTCAACCCTTATTTGGGAAATAGGCCCTAGTCATAAAATTCTAGTCCTAGGTGCATTCTGCATATAATAATTTCAAGATACAATGTTTTATATGTAAAATTACTACTTACACTAACAATAACAAACCTGTGACGTATCTTTTTTGTTAGTAACTCACCTAGGAAAAAAGTATATCAGGCATTTTACAGATAAAATTTTAAATTCTATTAACATACATAAAAATCTGAATAAATGATAGGCTATACCATGTTCATGGAGAGAATGACTTCCTCTAAAGTTTTAAGTTTTCTCCAAATCTGTAAATCCAGTGCCATTCTAATCAAGATAGAAGAAAGACATTTTTAAGGAATTTCAAAAACTTTTGCTAAAATATATGTAGAAGACTGACTCTATCCATAAATATCTTAAGTTGATTTTGAAAAAGAGAAGATGAAAAATTTGCCCTCCTACAGTTTGAGAGGTGTTGCAAAAATGAAAGAAGGAGGAGGGAGACAAACAGGAGGAAGAGGAATAAGAATAAGGAGGGAAAGAAGAGGAAGAGGAAAGGATGGGGAGGAGCAGAATGAGGAGGAGGAGGAAGAGAAGAAGAAAAAGGAAAAGGAGAGGATGAGGAGAGGAGAAGGAAAAGGAGGAGAGGAGGAGGGGGAAAAAAGAGGAGGAGGAGGAACAGTAAAAGGCCAATAGAACAAAGGAATAGAAAATAAGCTCAAAAACAGACAATAAGATAAATGCAATCTCCCAGCAAAGGAAGGCTACATTGCTTAGTACTAGAAAGAGTGGATTACCATTTGACCACCAATCTTGTGACCTTGCCAGTTTGTTTGTCCTATGACATTCCAGTAATTGAATATAAATATGTGGAGCTATTGATTTCTTTGATACTTCAGGTGGTCAGGCAGGATTTAAAGTGTCCAGAGCCCCCAGGATGTTGGCCTCCACTTCTGGCTATGAGGAGCTCCACCAATTTACCACATTATTCTGAGAAATTTCTCTTGTTTCCATAATCTTCAAAATATTAAAAAGCATTGCACTATGGAGAAAAATAAAGTTGGATTGCTACCGCATATCATATACAAAGGTGACTTCTAGGTAGACTTAAAACCTAAATGTGAAAAATGAAATAAAAATATAGGGAAATTCTTTATAATGGAATGCTGTAGAATTTGTTCACAAATATCCCACACCACCAAACATAAGGTTATAAAAGTCATAAATTTTACATCAACCTTAAGGCTTTTAAATCAATGGAGGACACCATCAACAAAGTTAATAAGAAAATGATAAACTAGGAAAAGATATCTGCAATGTCTAAAACTAACAAATCATTAATATCTATAATATCCAAGAAACTTTGATAAGTTAACAAGAAAAATGCAGAAAATGCAGCAGGTAAATGGGCAAAGCATATTCGCAAATTGGACAACTCATAGAAGGGGAACTGAATTGGCTAACAAGCAAAGAAGTACAAATGAACAATGAGATATGAAGCCATACTCACCAGGTTGACCAAAAGTAAAAAGTCAGGTAATGTCAAGTGTTCGTATGAGCAGGTAGATATTAAAGATATTCTTGTGAAAAATACGAAATAGAATGAGATCTATAGTCCAAAGACATCTACATCAATTTACACACACACACACACACACACACACACATCACCACAATAACCAAATTAGGTACACACATATCCTGTACTTAATGATTAGAGAAAGTACCTGGAGAGGGGTCAGAAATGGCACAGTATTGTATATGAAGGAAAACAATAAAACAAAAGGCAATGCCTGGTGATATTTTGACATGAATTGAGAGGGATGTGATGAACTCCACTCTTTTTAACTAAGTACCTATCCCCACTTTTCAGTGATATTGGAAGACATTAAGTCCAACTAGGGAAATCTGAGAAATGTGGAAGAGTTGAAATTTGAGCTGTAATACAACTATTGTTAAATTCCTGTCACCTTGTCTGAGATTCTGTACTGCTTGTATTGTTTTTGTGTTATTTTCTAAATGTATGTGTGTTTGTTAATATGTTTTCATTCTTTTATCTTTAAAATAAAAAAGAACAAATGTGAGCTGAGCCTTGAAGGATAGGTAGAAACTTGGTAGAGTGTTCTAAAGAAGGGTATTGCAAGCAAACAACTTGGTTAAGAGCAGGCAGTGGGAGAATATAGGGTAGGTTTCAGTGTCACCAAAGGGACTGTTGTTATGTGAAGTCTAGGGCAAGTGGTGGTGATTAGTGGAAATTAAGTCTACAAAGACAGATGCAAGCTGAATGGTGACAGACTTTCAATGTGTAACTATGGAGTTTGGGTTTTATTTTGAAGTAACAGGAAGTGATTTGCAGATTTTAAGCAAGGGAGTAGTAGGATATGATCTAGGATACTTATACCTACATGGTCTTAGAGGAATTGCAGCAATGTTTGGATATAGAGAGAACTCCAAAAGCTGTTGTCAATATCTACATTACAGCTAATGAGGTACTGAAAAAGGCATTGGTTATTGGTTTCTAATGGGAACAGTAAGAGTGCTGTGGAAGAGAACTTGGGAAATTGGTAGGACTTGAGGAGTAAAAGATGTGGTGTTTAATCTTTATTGTGGAGGTGGTAGAAGGTATGGGCTATGAATGAAAGCACCAGGACAGTAGCAAAAGCCTTCGGGCAGAATGGAAAGGAGCAATGAAGTGGATCGTGAGAGGATGAAAGACTGACTATCCCATGGAACAGTGCAGTGAAAGCTATTGGAGAGTTTCAGAAGAAAAAGAATGGCAATGACAAATGCTACAAAGAAGGTCTATGGAATTAAAATTTAGTAGAAGCCACTGATTACTTTACAGAGAGTACTCTCAAAAGAGCAGAGTTGATAGGCCCAGATTGCCAGTAGCTGAAGAAAGTGAGAGGAGAAAGAGTGGAGGCAGTGACCTTTGGCTAGGCTGTCAAGACTTTTTTCTGAAGTGTGTTAGAGAGATGAGGTGGTAGCTTGTGAGGAAAGGAAGTCAGGGAACGCCGGACAAGGTGGCAGAAGCCTATAATCCCAACACTCGGGAGGCTGAGGCAGGAGGATCATTACAAGTTTGAGACCAGCCTGGACTACAAAGTGAGCTCAAGGCCAACCTGAACTGCACAGCAAGACCCTGTCTCAAAAAGACCAAAAAAAGAAAAAGAAAAAAAAAAAGAAAAGAAAAAAGGAAGTCAGGGATTCGGAGGAAAGGTTTTGCGGGGATTGTTTATTTGTTAGTGTCAGGCAGACAGGAGCATGTTTTGAAGACCAAAGGGAAGCAACCATTCCAGAAGATAAAGGGAAGAGAAGACCCAAGTAGGATCCTAAGCGATAGGTGTCCCAGATCAGCCTGCCTGCAAAGCTCCTTGAAAGCTGCCCTTGCCATGAGTCAGTGCACAACTTCCCCGTAATTATGCCCCTTCATTTTGCTTTTAGGAGAGCTTCACTCTCCCCGGTGAACATAGAGATCTCCCCAGATATTCCTGCCCTTGCTTTTTTCTCTCCTGGGTTCTGGAGACCAGCTGAAACTGTACTAACAAAGAAACCTCTTTGTCCATGAGCAAGTCAAGAGAAGTAATTTAGCTTCTTGGTTATCGGTCCAAAGAACCTGAAGTACTCAAAGCCTAGAAGAGGAAAGTACCTAAGATTTGTTTTCCACTCAGCTGTATGGGACAATTGTTGCTACTCTTGGCTGTGGCGGGCTTCAATCGGGACTTCATCGATACAGAAAACTCTGTAAAGTTTTTCTGAAAGATTGCCAGCACCAGATCAAGAAGCTTTTTAAGTTCTCATAAAACCAGAAAATAAAAAAGGCAGTGACAGAAGGGAAGGTACGGAGACATGGGGCCTCCTGCCTGGTTAAAGCTCCCAGGCCAGGCTCCAAGACTCGCCAACTCCCTTTTGGCTTCTTTTCCTTCCACAGGTCCTAGGGTTTGGCGTGTTTTGCCCCTTTTCCAGTTTCCATGCCCTCCCTCCCCAACTCCCCACCTAGATTCCTCTCATGATAGTCTCCTGATATAGCCCTAGCTCTGCTTTCTCTAGGAACCAGACAATTGACTTTTAAATTGTGTAAAGTGTTTCCACTGCTACTAATTCTAAGAGCATGATCAGGCAAAGTGAGCTGTTACCAAAATGTAAATGACAATGAGGAAGTGAGGGAGGAACAGAGAATGAAGAATTCTGAAAAAACTTGAGCCTTCCATGGGCCGTGAGCATGTGGGCCACCTGCTTTCTTCCTCACACAGAGCATTAGCAGTAGCTGGGAAGTTATCACCATTATCTCTGCAGCAGCCAAGACCACCTCATTTTGAGTTGACACTGGAATATTAAATATTAGACTTAATCTAATATTGAATGTTAGACCAAGTGTTCAGTCTGGGGTAGATGCGGGATGACAGTACTAACAGTCTGATGGATTTTCTCTAGGTGTGGATCTCCAGATCTCTCTCTCTCCCTCTCTCTCTCTCTCTCTCTCTCTCTCTCTCTCTCTCTCTAGCTCTTGCACTCACTCTTCAGATTTGTCTTAAAAGAATTGATTCAAGAACTAAATTCTGTACGTAATTTATATTCATAGGCAGTTCAGACTTCTCACTTTGAGAGAGGCCAAATTCTCTGGAAAATCATTGTTTACCTGGAATTGCTAGCTCCCCTCGGGCTCACTGTCAACCTGGAGCCCAGGATCAGCTCTTTCCATGGTGCTCTCACCATCCTCTTATTGAGCTTATCCTTCTCCTGTCAGCCTCAGTGTCACCCTTAGTACTTCTGATTATCTGCCAATTCCCAACCCTGGAAAACCCCACCACTTACTCTGCCTGCTCCTCTTCCCAGGCTGCCAGCCATTGTTTGACGAATGTCCCTTCATAAAAAAAAATAATGTTTCCAGTGTCAGCTGAGCTGTCAGTGCTTCTTGGCAAGCCTTCACACTTTTCTAACAATTGAATTCCTGCCGTATCCTCTACAACATCTTCTTCTGGCCCTTTGCAGTCATCCTCAACTCAGTTACCTTCCCTTTCTAGCTTGACCTTACTTCCTATTTATTGAGAAAATTCAGCTCATTTTGAACTAGACTTTCTCCGCTTTCCTCTTACTTACTTACTTACTTATTGATTACTAAGTCCTGGGTCTTTTTCTTTACACATCTTCCTTCTCTCTAGTTTGGAGGCAAAAAAGAACTGCCTTTATCTTCAAGGCAAACCATCAGTACTCCTTGGGTTCAAAATCATGTGCCTTCTACCCTTCTCTATGTTATGGTATATTCCTATATGAGCGTAACTTATCTCTCTGACTTGGACTGAGAGTCCCTCAAGGGCAAGGCCCACGTTACTTTATCGCTGTGTTCCCAGTGTACAGCACCAGGGCTGGTGCATAATAGGCACTCAATGAATACTTATTGCATTGATGAGTTATGAAAGGATCAAGTAGATTGATTTGAGTTCTTTGGTTAATAAGGGTATCACTGGGCAATAAAAAAAGATGAAGGGAAAGACTAAGAGGATTTAATATGTTCCAGATCCAGGTGTGTTGGTGAAGTTACATGACATTTTAGCAAAAATTTTTGACATAGAATTAGCCCATCTCTTCCTAAGGAAGAGGGAAGAGCAGAAAATGCACTGGCCTGGGACCATGAGGATGTGGCTTTGCTGGCATAAGCTCTACGGCCATGGACAAGTTATTTAACCTCTGAGCCTTACTTACTTTCTCTAGTACATGTAGGATAAGGTTATTGTGATGAAGTCCTGAAGGTGAAAGCTATTTGAAATCTGAAGCTTTTTTCCAATGCATATTTGTAGCTCTTATTCCTAATGCCACTAATAACTCTGGCGCTTCTGCTTGCCGTCTATACTATAGCTGCTGCTACTTGCATGGCTCATTTTTCCTGTTGTACATAGAGCTTGATCTTACCTTAACATCCACATACCATGTAAAACGGAAAAGTTATCAGAAATGTGAAGCCTTGGCCCTCCAGACCCCTTTTCCCACTTCCTTTTTGGCCTGTGTGTTTCTGTGCAGATGTCTTTACTTATCCACAGGGATTGTTTCATACAGGGAGAGATACAGAAGGCTGAGGAAGTTGTAAGCCATCCCATTTAAAATTCAAATCCACTGCCGACTGGGAGGTATATGATAGGCTGTGCCAGAGTGCCAGCCAGCCTCACCATTTGAGCAGAGTCCTGTGACGGTGGGGGCATGTGTATCTCCTTATTTGCGTGGGTATTGATATGAATGCTCTTCTGGTTCCAAATAAATACAGGGGTGTAGGTTTGCATGAGAACAGCACCAAGACTGTGTGAATAATTGTTCCCCTCCTTTCCTTGCCCTTTCTTCTCAGAGCCCACTAGAATATCTGGTAAGTGGGTCCTTACAGGGAATTTCTTCAACCCTACCCTTCTCCTGTTTAAAGAGCAGTGCTTGATTTCTCCCTGTTACCTCCCATTCCCAAAACTAGATGGCATCTTACCAGAGAATCACGGAAGCCAACATTTATCCAAAAACAATCCTCTCACACCAGCTCTGTACTGGAGCAAAGGTGGTATAGTATCCCAACGTTAAGTAATTTATTATATCAGAGAAAAATGCTAAAAGTGTCCCTTCTCTAATGGAATAGATACACTATAGCAAAATTGCTGTGAAGTGAATTTCTGGCAAGTCTTCCTTCACTGTGATTTTCATTATAAAACATGGCTATGTTCCACTAGAAAAATGAAAAGAAAAAGATTCTGTCTGGGTTGTAATTAAGTGATGTATTTAAAAATAAACCACATATTTTAATAGTGTACGTTTAATCATTTTAAAACTATACTGAGACTCTTGTGCTGGACAGTCAATTTATCCCTGCCTTTCACTACTTTAAATTCTGCTCATTGTTTCGTTCAACATTTTTCCACTGATACTCCTGCATATGAACCCTTATTTAAGGGTATATCGACTTATAAGCCCAGAAAATGCTAGGGTTTTTTATAATTAGAGTGTAATTATTCATGCCCCCCAAAACAAAGCTTTATTAATAGAATAAATGTGCAGCTCCTTCTCACATACATGTTTCAACTGATGCTCAGAGAAACCCAGGAAATAGGTAGAGCGAGTTGTATCACCATTTTGCTGGTGAGACGACAAAGGCATAGAGATTAGTTAACTTTCTCAAGATCCCACAGCTAGAAAGTGGGAAGAATTGAACCTGAATCTTATGATTCTTCTTCAAACAGGAGAATTTTCTCAGCAGCAAAGGCAAAGTCAATCCCAGTTTGCTAAAAGCCTTTTTTAAGAGGTCTAGGCCACAAATCATTTTCAAATTGCCCTTCTAAATTTTAAGAAGGAAAACAAAACTATAGCAAATTAGGTATTCTGTATTTTCCCACAGATATATTAGTTTTAGGTTAAATTAATCCCAGATAGAGCTATGTTTGCTTTTTCATGCAGTCCGGAAACTCAATGAACACTGGGCCTGTTTGTGTAAACTGCATATCCATTCCAAGGAAAGTGTGGACTCATTCAACCATTTGTAATACTTCCATAGATGGCTATTCTGTTCTTAGTTCTGTGCCAACTATTGATCATATTTACAGTTTCATTTCATATTTGGTTCTATGATTCCCACTTACAGTATAACAAAAAGAAAGCTTCATCTGGTTTTTGATAGAGTTTTATAAATATATGATGGAGAAAAGAGAAATCTGAAAATTCTTCCTCAACTTATTTGCCTCTATCTAGACATTCTTCAGAGGGGAGGGAAAATATAACTTGACACAGTAAATTCTCCAGTATCTGCTCAGCACAGTGATAATCAAATTAGTATTTGTACCTATATTCACTCTTCTGGCACTAAATTAATAGGCTAACACTGGGGAGTCATAGAACATCAGAATTTGTCTACTAGAGCCTAGTAAACTGTCCGTTGCTCACTGACCAAAAATGAGGCCATTTTAATTGCAGAACAAAAAGAAATCATTCTATTTTTTAAAGTTTTAGATAGTGCCATTTCTTGAAGTTCACTTTATGAGTGTATTAATTCCACGAGTAAATTTTTATTAAATACTACCTGTTCCACTGAAAACTTTGGGCAAACTGTGAGTTAAAGTCGTCTGGTATCAATCAAAATAACTATATTGTCTATCTAGAATAGCTCCTACCACGGGTTTCCTTGTTGAACTCGGAGAATTATTCAGTGCAGAGAAACAGTGTCGCTGACAGCAGCCAGTGGAAAGGGTGTGTGTGTCTGTGCAAACAGAACGTGTAGATGCATGTCTTCATGCCTGAGCTGGCTGCTCTGAGCACTGATTATAGCTGAAGAACTAGAAAATAAAATGTGTTTTCATTTATGTATTGAGAGGAAACCTCCCAAAGTGCTTCTTAACTGTTTCACACACTGAGAATTTGAAAGGTCCATTCTTTCATAGACACCATCACTAATCTATTTAGCTGTCATTCATGTATTTATTTGAACAGAATGATCACTGCTCGTGCTGGTAAACTGTAGGTGATGTTAACATCATCTAGCTGAACCAGGGCTTTCTGGCTGCAACACGGATCTCTATATCTGCATGATGTAAGCCTTTACATGTCATATGTTAGGCGTACTCTGCAGCTGCTGGTGTTATTTCTCCTGTTCCTCTGTAGGCGATATTATTCTACCAGTGCTGCTACTGGGAAAGTGGATGACAGGGATCCATAGATGCTCGTCTCCATTAGTTCCAACAAAAGAGGACAAAGTTAATTGGGAGGCCCTGATACCAGCTCTGCTCCTGAGTAACTATGTGACTTTAGCCAGCTCAATTGATTAACTGCTTTTCAGCTTAATACAGCCTGCCTCAGATGTGTTGTGATCACCCATAAAAATGACAAAAACTAAAATGTTCCGAATTTTCTGAAGTACCCGTCTCTTGGGAGTGTTACCGTTACTATTTTTCTTTTCACATTTCTTGGATAGTGGACAGACTTCAGTCATTATTTAGGCCAGAGTCTGTTAACACTGTTTTTTTTTTTTTTTTTTTGGTCTTTTTGAGACAGAGTCTCACTATGCAGGTCAGGCTGGCCTTGAACTCACTTACGTAGCCCAGGCCAGCCTCAAACTCACAACAATCTTCCTGTCTCAGCCTCCAGAGTGCTGGGATTACAGGCATGCACCACTATGCCCAGCGCTATGTTAACATTTCTTTTAATTCTCCTCAACTCCCTAACTGAGATGAAAAGTAAGGATGAATTATGAAATTCAAGCCACTTAATCTCTAAACTGCAGTAAGGGATCTCTATATCACGCTCCTTGAAGGTTACTAGGCACTTTTCAGGCTAGCCATAGTCGGTTAATTTTATTTTGCCCCTAGCTAATGACACTTGGAAGGAATGTTCTCAAAGATTCTATGTGTATGTTTATCTCTCTATTTTCTTTAATTCCATACTTATGCTTTTTCCCCACAATTGTGTTTTTAGTGTCTACTGCACACCAGATGCCACACCTCCAGGGATACAGTAGAGAGTAAAGCCAGCCTCATTCTTTGCCCTCTCAAAGTTTCTAATTTAGTGAAGTAACAGATACAGAACCTCTCCCTACATGTTCCCCACACATCTTAAACTCCATCTGTATGGAAGTGAACTCCTCATCTTCCACCCAGGACTCTTCTTCCTTATGAGGCTTCCTCATGTCATAAATAAATCCCCTCCTTGTCCAATCAAACCCCTGGGAGTCATCCTTTGCAATATAGATTGCAATACAGCACCGGCTTTGTAGTCTTTAGCATCTCAAATATCTCTCAAATCTGTCTTCTCCCTTTTGTGAATGTCATGAACCTAAACTTTTCTCTCTTTCCCCAGTGTCATTAACCTAAGAACTTTTCTCCAAGAAGTCACAGCTTCCTCACTGAGTTCCGGGTCTGATTTTCTGCCCCATACCCTTCTTTCTTCTTGTGCTGCCATAATGAGAAGGAAAGGGAGATGACCTTAACCGTCGTGATAAAAGAATGCTAAGGGCTTTTCTGAAATTCTGAATCACAAATCTGCATGGCACTACCATTTGCAAAATAAAAATAATGTACAACTGCTATGAAGAAGTAACTTTTACTTCACATTTACTCTGCTAAATGAGTTTCAGCAGAGATTCTCCAAGTGTTGTCTTCAATCCTGTAGCATCAGCACTACCTGGGAACCTATTAAATATGCCAAATCTTACAGCCAGACTACAACATCTGAAACTCTAGAGGTGGGGCTCTTCCAGCTGTCTTTAAACATCACCTCCAGGTAAATCTGATGCTTGCCAAGGAGCAAAAAGCATGGTTTGCACGAATTATCTCATTTAACCCTTGTAATTACCTTATGGCAGTGGTGGTGAGCCTATGGCACGTGTGCCACAGCAGGGTGTGTAGGTTCGCCATCACTGCCCTATGGAGTAGACACTAATATTATTCTTATTTAATACAAAGGTTAGAAAATTGAGACTGTCCTCTCTCTCAAACTGCTGCAGTGGTGAGAAGGGAATTTGAGTCTAGGCATTTTTGCTGCTGAATCTTGTGCCCATAGCTAATACACCAAGCTGTCTCACTAAATTCTGTACTAAATTTGAAGCCGAACTAAAATTTAAAACAAAACATAACCAATCAATTGCACTAAGTAGAAGTGGAGGTTAACATCTCCCGCCATTTCTCACCAACTTTTCTGAGATGCTGCCTCAGCTCAAGTCAAGCCTAGGCTTCTAACTGGCCCTCGCTTACACAATGTCCTAATTCCCATAAATGTATTGCTCTTTACCTGCAATGCATTCCCTAACATGTTGTTAACTCTTTCCTCACTCCTATCCTCTCTTGTGAGCTCACATCTCTGAATTTCTCTTACGCTGACAGTATATATAGTATAATTTTAAAAGTTTATTGGATATGATTTTATCTCCAGTCACTTCCTATGATGCTACCTTATCTCTCCCAACAAGTATGGGCCATGTGGTGTGTTTTCTTGGTATATTACTATCTTGTCCCTCACAGATAGATACATACTTGCCTAGCACAGAACTCAGCCCAAGATGAGAAGTGTTGAATTAGATGGCACATGTCTTTTCAAGCGATAGGAAGACTATACACTCCACAAATGCAGAAACTATGTCTTACCCACCATCAAAACCCAAGTGCCCAGTACAGAGTAGGTGCTGAATAAACAGTTGTTCAATGGATAGATGCCAATCAGGATGGAAACCAAAGTCATTTCACCTATGTCCCAAAAATCTCAGAAACTACATCAGACATAAACCATTTTTGTTTTTAGTCTCTAAAAGATATCATGGTGTTGTGTTTTTAAAGCCTACGGTTAATATTGGAGGTACTTGGATAAGTCCCTTTTTCTCTGGGCTTCAGTTTCTCCACCCTGAACTGGATGCTTTTTTGGGTCTAAAAGCTGTCTTTTCTGTGGTCCTGTGAGCAGATGTTTCTTGATTGCATTCTTGTGTGACTGTCTAGACTTCCGAAGAAGATATTGCTCTACCTCGGCCACCGTATTCTCAGTATGTATAGTCCTTCATTTTTTTCTCCACTCATTCAGCAAACATTTGCCCCCTTTGTGCCAAGCGTTGTGCTTATTAGCACAGGTAACTCAATGAGTAAAACGTGGGTCCTGTCTTCAAGGAGCTTGGTCTGCTGAGGGATACTGACGCATACACAGGCGACCTAGGCACCCTGTGGGGTGGGAGAATTCGTGCAGCACTCCCTGGAGGAGCTGATGTCTTAGTTGGAAGATGAAGGGTGCATAGGAGCTTGCCAAGAGAACATAAGCACATACAAAATCATATAGAACGGTCATGGGGCAGGATGGTAGAGAAGAGGAAAGCAAGATTGGAGGATGACCGACCACTTGGAAGGCTGTGGTAACCTCCTAGGGGAGAGATGAGGAAGACCTGAAGTATATATGAAGATAAATGGTCAGGTTTGAGTTACTTTTTGGAGTTGAAATTGACAGGCTTTGCTAATGGAGGGGAGATGAAAGATGAGACAAAAGGAAGACCCCTGGGTCTCTGACTTGATCACCTTCATGGATGGCCCCATTGATTAACTCAGGAGAAAGGGGCTGAGTTGAGGAAGGGATTATGAGATGACAGTGAGTTCAGTTTGGGTTACATTGAGTTGGAGTTGGACCATCCAGGTAGATAGATCTGATAAACCATGGGCTACAAGGACCTGGCACACTCAGGAGAGAAATCTGGGCTAACGGTTCAGATTTTAGGAGTCATCATCATGCAGACAAGGTCCCTTTAAGAGAATGACTGGACACTGAGAAACCAAGTGTCCAGGATACCTGGGCACCATCTCTGAATAAAAGGGCAGTGTTATCACAGCTGTGCGTTGCCAGCATACTTGCTTTTTCATTCCCAGCCACGTCTCTGCCCCAAAGAGGGTTGGTTCCTTGATCATGTATGTGTGTCTCTCACGTAAATTTAGGGGAAGGAACATAGTAGCCAATCCTAATTTCTCCATTTGACCAGAAGTTATACCATCAGGGAAAAGGAACTTATATTTTTGTCTCATCTGTCAAGTATTTTACATTCATTCACTTTTTTAAAGGCTCACAGTAATACTACACAAGAGTTATTGTTGCACCCACGCCCTTGAGGCTCAGAATGGATAAGTCAGTTGCCCAAACATATAGCTCTTAAATGACAGTAAGGAGACTGGACTCCAGGTCTACCTATCGGTGCTGTCTCACCTTGTGAAATAACAACTGGGTTCTTAAGAAGACCTATGCACAAGCGTCTTCCCTTCCTGCTGCATAAATATATGCATCCCCTAACTTAACGCTTTGCTTACCATTAAACTACAAATTCCCTTAGGGAAAGTAAAGCTCTAAGATGTTAAGAGGCATTTATTCCTCAATGGGAATGAATTTCAGGCTCTTAGGAACACATTTTAATTCTATAGGAGGAGAATACTGAAAAGGAATAAATGACAGCAAGGAAATGGGCTGTGAAAAGTTGGCCCCCTTCATTAGTTGCACAGCCCTACTAGTCTGGGGTACATGGGCTTAAGATTTTTCGATGCCATTTCTGCATATGTCTGTTCTTCATGGAAAACTCTGCTTCCGTGTCTATTACCCAAATGTCTAGATCTGATTAAAGGTGACCTTAAACGCCACATTGACCCCAGACCACTGTAGTCAGCAGGAGGCAGCCAGCCCGGGCCGCAGCTGTGAACTTGTAGTCCCTGGCCTTAAACACAACGTGTAACCCTTTCCCTTGAGAATTAGACCTTGATGTGCACTTTTAAAATCCCGAGCAGATGGAGGTAGGGAAGCTTATTGGAGAGACGCGGAGGAGTCGCTTCTGCCCTGTCTGGGTCCGTTTGCCAAAATAAATGATATGTATCAGGGCAGGGCAGTGCTCCAAGCCTATTGAAATTCTGCTGGCAGTCCAAACGGTGATGGTGCTTTGGATTAGTTCTGTGAAATGATCAGGGCTAGGAAGAGAGAAATGACGTGTGAGCATCTGGCTGCTGCAGCCTACTGATAGGGAAAGTCCCAGGGGTAGGTCCGCGTGGGAAGCCTCAAGGACCCCCTTTGGACATCTGCCACTGGCAAGCAGTGTAAGAGCACTCATGGGTAGCAGACAGTCTGGTTTGAGTCCCACGCCGTTTCTACCAGCTATGTGACCTAAACAAGTCCTTCCTTTTCTTTCAGCCTCCTCCGCCTATGTATAAAATAAATCCTGGATTGAATGGTCTCTAAGAGCCTTTCATGCTCGAACATTCTGTGACTTCTCTGACACTGATTTGATTTCTTTTTCTCTGTAGTGGGAGAGGCCCACCCACCCACCTGTTTACCTGTGACTACTATGTTCTTACACTGCCCTCTGCTGGGGATTATGAAAAGTGTCACCAATAGAGTCTCCAGAAGAAAAAACCCAGTTCCCTGATTTAGGCTAGTACTAAGCTTCATCAGTACAGGGGGTACTGAGAAAGAAACCCTGCGTACTAGAGATGAGGAAAATGACCATGTGGCTATAAGCACAAAGTAAGCACATAGACATATATCTGACCAAGCAACCCACAAAACAAATATCTCCATTTTCTTTTTCATGGCTTCCCTGTAGTACTCTGGACCACAGTATGAAAGGATGTCAGTGGATGGGGAGGATCCTCGTCTCATATCCTCTAAATGCAAGTTTAGAAGGCCCTGGAACTATGATGACAAGGCAGTTCAAGACTAGCAGCACCCCCTGAAGCCTCAAGACGTCCCATATTCCCTGCTTCTGCCCTGAAGCCAGTCTGAGAGGTACTGACTGACGTGGTCACCAGCCTAAACACCTGGACCCAGCCCCAAAACTCCGTATTTCTTTGAGGGGAACCTTTGTAAATACCGCCTGTGGAAAAGGAGTTGATTTTTTAAATTCATGAATTCTTTAAGAGACTTACTTTCAGTTTTCTGGGTGGGACAGAAACAGCAAATTGAGTATGCCCACCCAGCCCAAGGAAAGGAAGCAGGCCTTTGCTGGGTGAAATCAGAGTTCCTGTTGAGTCCAGTCTTAGAATCACTTCATGCCTACATTCCCTTGCTGATATTTGCCGCTGAGTTTGTGCTCACAAAGGCAAGGAAACAGAGGTGGAATGTGTCACCCCATGTGCCCACGTTGGGCCCTGCTCAAGTTCCTCTAGCGGGGTGAGCAAGATGGGAATTAGACCACCTCACAGCCCACTTTCCCAGTAGCTGCTCAGTGGTTTAGCACGCTTTACTTCTCCCCTCTCTTGATGTGGGAAGGCTCTTTTCAGGGCTCCAATTTGGGTTAAGCATTCAATGCCCCAACTGAGCCTTCTCTCCTAGTAGTATCACCTCGGCAGACCCATCTTGCCCCTGTCCTCCCACCAAACAATGCTGTCCTCCCCAGCAGCTGCTCCTTCTCTGCCTCCCCTGCTCCAGTCTGAGGCGCACTGCCCTGGCCTCGTGCTGAAACATACGTGTTCTCCTGAATGGTTCTTGATGGCTTTTAGCCCTCAATACTGCTTTCCTCCCAGCTCGTTTTCTAGACCTACACATCAGTTCTTCAACTTCCTGCCTAGCTTCCTATGCCCACTTCACCTGGGGCTCACTCAGCCTTCCCAGGGTGGCCCATGACTCCCCCACCATAGGTCCAGTGTAAACATTCTGTAGACCTCCATGGCCAGCCCTGCCTCTGTATTCTTGCAGTGCTACTGTTCCAGATTTGTACTGGTGGTTATGGCTTGTACATCAGTCTTCAAAAGCAGGCCCGCAGTTTTTGACTTCTTCATTTATCCTCAACAGGACCCTTTCTGAAGGTACTGCTCTTTTTCTCTTTAGTCTATGCACACGTACACACATACACATGCTACACCTATACATACACATACTGATTTCCTTTACAGTAGAAGCACAGTAAGTAACCAGGGTGCTGCAAACAAAATTCCAACAGTGAGAGATAGCAGTCTGCAAGCTGAGTGCTTCCCCCCCCCATTTGCCCCCATCATTCACAGAAGGAAGTCTGTTTAACAGTTTGCAGCCTCGCACTATTTGCAGACATCAAGGGAAGAATGTCTTTTACTTCTTTGCAAGAGTCCTTAGGTTTTCGTAAACTTGACTTTTCACTGAAAATTGTACTCCTAAAGACCAGCACAACTAGTGGCCACTTGCATCTCTAATGCACAACTGTAACCACTGTGTAAGGCGTCTGTCCTGTTTTCACCCCTTAAAAAGTAAACCTTGAAGTGAATAGTAAAGGGCATGTTTAATGGGCGTTTTTCACAGATTTGTAGGCAATTACAGACCGTCAGTAAAGAGGCCAGGAGGTGGAAATGGGAAGCATTTATGAAAATAGGCTTTCTCTCTCATATGGTGTTGTGTTCTCTGAGAGGTAATGTACGTTACTAATGGTTTTCATTTTTCTGCCAAGAAAATTCAGCCCCTACTGGGATTTGTTCTAAATGACAGTCCGGCCTGCCTGTGTTTCACCCACTGAGGTTAATTCTCAGCCTCAGTCTGCTTTAAAATGTCAGCCTGAACTCTCAGACTTAATTGTTACAGACATTTTATATCCAGGGCCTTCAAAAATCCCCAGGCTGCTCCCTCTTACTAACATAACTGATATTTAAAGAGATTTCTCAGGCTCCTTGCATTTCACACATTCAACTATACAAGTGGGGTGGGTGGTAAATAGGAAGGAATATCGAGTAAACAATTAGTGTGTGTACACGAGTGTGTGTGTGTGTGTGTGTGTGTGTTCCCTGTGTGTTGCCAGATGCAGTGATGGAGTCCCTCGATCAGCCAGCACAGATGAATTCTGACAAGTCGATCAGCTCATGGGTTCTCCCCTCTCTGGCCCCCTGTGGCCGCATTCTTTAGGCACAGTCATTTCCACCCTTCACTGCAAGCGTGCGGTTGGCCATTTGGAGTTATAAGACGCCACGATGTTCTCCAGCGTTCTGTTCTTTTACTACTTTGACAATCTGATGAATGACCTGGTATTAACTTAGAAGAGGACAGTATTGTCCAGCCTGAATAGCTAATCTAAGAAGTACAAAGTTGAACGGTCTTGGTGCACATGAATCTTATTAAATGTGCTTATGAAATGTGTTCTACCCAAATAAGCTTAGCGATCCCTAAAATAGCTTTTCTGATACATGTCTGGAACTTTGGCATGCCTCACAGATCTCTAAGCCAAAATTATTTAGTGCAGTGGTGACGGTGTTGTTTGTGCATGGGAAAATGGGAAGGGTTGATGTTAAATCCTCTATTGACTAATTATACTCTTTTGTTTAGGGGAGACCTGGACCAATTGGAATTCAAGGTCCCACTGGTCCTGAAGGACCTGTTGGAACTACTGGCTTATCAGGGCTGAAAGGACGAAATGGTTTCCCAGGTCCTCTGGGTCCATATGGACCGAAAGGAGACAAGGTGAGATCATCAAAAGCTTGCTTTCTCTGTAGTGCGTGGGTGCAGGTACGAAAGTCAAAAGCTGTCGATCTCAATTCTGCTTATTTATGAAAACAATATTGTCCCTGAATATTTTGGTACGATGCTACCTACTCTGGTAAGAGATAATCTCCATTTCTCAAGAGACTTTCACAGCAAGCAAACTTTAGAATAAATGTATTAACTACTTTCAGGATAAGTAGGCTCCCTGTGGTGAGAAGTCATGTGTCTTTGAACCAGGCATGACTCAGAACTGCAGTCAGCTGAGCAGTAGACATTAAGAATCCAAGAAGAGAGACTGGGAAACAAGAGGTCAGAGTGCTTACAAGCAATCTGGGCCACAAATATAAGGAAAAAGCTGCAAGAAAGGAGAGTGACAATGGCATGGTGGCTAGCCAACTGAATTCAGCAGCTCAGTTCACATTCCCTGCCCATTTTAACCACTTGTTAACTTTATTAGTGAAGAAGGGATTCTCATTCTAGGAGACTAGGGGTGACCCACTATCACACAACCCCTGAGACTGGACAGACGAAGCTGCTAGTAGGATATTAGTCACAGTTTATGCTCACAGTTCAGGGAAGGAGGGCACTGTACACGTGTAAGGTCACACAGAGGTTGCACTCGGGAACAGAGTGAATTAAGAGGCTATGGGAGGTACACTTTATAGTATCAAGAGGTTAGAGTGCCTGTGGTTCCTGAAGGTAGATGTGATCCGGCTTTGTGAATAATCCAGTGTTCTAGCAGGGAACTAAAACAGCTATTCCAGGATAAGCAAGAACTGCTCCCATTCCATTTGGTAAGGAGAGTTGTTTGGCTCAAGGATCTTATCTAAAGGAGCAGAGTGGGGAGAGAACGTATGGCAAGGCTATTTATAGTCCTCCTAGTTTTCTCCAAATGTCAATGTGATACTGAGCCTTAATTTTAGGACTTACACTGTACTGCCTAAGAACTGTTCTCAGTTCATAGATATGTCCAAGGCCCTGGGGAGAAGCAAATGATGTCTTGGAGATGGAGTAGGGAGCAAGGCAGCACAGTGGGAGTGGACTACAAAACACTTCTTAACAACTTAGGTTTTTGAATCACATAAGCTGACAAATCTAACAACCACCAACTAGATGTGTCTTACACTCTTCTTCCTATTCTTTTTAGGGCCCCATGGGAGTTCCCGGCTTTCTTGGCATCAATGGCATTCCGGTGAGTGTATTCACAGAAGCATTTTTAATATCACGCTGTAGGGCCTGCCTAATAGCCCAGGCACTTGGGCCTTGGTGACATCCTGTCTCACGCAAGCATGCTGGAGGTCAAGTAGTGAGACATGTGTGGTGTGGTTTGAAGGGCAGTAGTCACATGGTTACCCTTGGACTCGGGTACTGGCAGCCTAAGTCAAATGGTTGTGAGGTGGAGAACCACGTGCATACATAAGCAACCATTAATATCTTAGCCAAATTAATTCGATCTTATGCGTTGAGGGGCTCTTTGACTGGAGATGAGGGACTGGTTCTAAGGTTTAGAAAAATCACCACATAAATTCATAGAAATATTCATTATACAAAAATTAAGATGCACACAATTAGATAGAAAAGTCCTTCATGATAACATTTTGTTTCAGTACTTTGTTCTCTCAGCCTTATATCATTTCAGAGTGAATTTCCCTTTAGTTTTTACCAAGTGACCAGTCCAATGATCACTTAGAAGCAGCCTCTTCCACTCGTCCTGAGGACCTCTGCTCTGCTGGAGATGAGTGGGGATGTGGAGCCTGCAGATACCCCTTTTCCCATTTCATCCAGTCTAATCCCTTAGCTTCTCCACTATGGTATCATCCTCCAACTAAGCCCACTGCTGGAGCTTCCACTGTGGCCTTTCACCAACGTTTACTATATGTGAAACTTACTATCACTTTTTAGCTCTGTCCTTTGCCACTTTTCTCTATATTTAATCTATAGCTATAGTTCACTGTGTTTGTCACTGTGTTTTCTATCTTGTTGAAGGAGAACCACACTCTTGTAAGGAAGATCAATATATAGAAGAGGGAAAAGTGCAGCTCATCCATCTGAGGAACGCCCTCGAACCTGCCTTTATTCTTATAACTTCTAAGAGTTTCTTCTGCCTCTTATCAAAGCAGTTTGGGAAGCCCTAGACATCAAGTCTTCTTGTGTTATGCTACATAGCTAGTGTAAAGGAAGAGAGTTCTAATCTCTTGTGCCAATCTATAGATATTTCTTGAGCACCTACTATGTGCCAACACTCTTCTAAGAGCCAGGGGGTGAGAGAAACTAGCAAACTAGAGGCAGTTTCTGCCATTTATCCTGACCTTACCAGAGATGAATCGGGGACTTAGAGCTTGCAGTGTTAATATCCTACCTCCTGCAGTCTCTTTTTAATGGGAGCTGGAAGGAAGTAAATACTATGAGATCAGTGGTTGTTGCTAAATCTAAACTTGAACCCCCTACTGCATTCCACACCACAGTCTGCACCACAATCCAGCTGGGCTTCGCTGCCCTCAACTTGTAGCCAAGACAGCCCTAGAGCTTGCAGAAACTGATCACTTCTCTTTGGAGCTTCATCTCTGTGGAGAGAAAGTTTAGCTGCCTGTCCTGACTCCTCCAAATGAGCTTGCTGCTCCCAGTAGACACCCCTACCCCCGGCCCTTCCTCTAACGTAACATTTTATGTGTTCTCTTTGACTTTTGACTGCCCTGTCTTCAGACTCCAAGCCTCAGTATTACGTGAAATCCTTCTCCCTTATTCTTTCCCTCTGTTCCAGCTAATCAAGCAGTAGGTACTGAGTACCTCCCACTGAATGCTTATCTACCTCTTCCTTCTCTAAGAATCTAGGAGTCCTTTGAGTCTATCTCAGGTCCTGTATATCCTCATTTCATAGAGCCCCGTGGTGTTTGTTTATTATCTCATATGATAGCCTATCTGGTTCCTTGAGAGAACAGATTATGTCTTCTGCTCCTCCCAGAGACACCAGAGGCCCAAGTCTGAGTTCAACATATAATAGGAAATCTAAAAAGATTTCAAGGATGGACTTCAAACTATGGGGCCTATAGAAGCTGCAGTTCTCACACTGGCAGCATTCTCTCACTCAGGAAAACACAATCATGATAGGCACACATTACATATTTTGTTCAGTTTTCAGCAACAAGTTTTAAGCAATTTTTCTGAAGCAGCTTCTCCAACATATCTGGCTAAGCTGAACCACCACATGGATATGGTTTTCCTGTTAATATTGGCTGATTGTTAACATATGTGCCATTGGTTTGGGTCCCCAAACTCCACTTTTGCTTAATGTAGACAATTTCAGCACAAGTGAATGAGTAGTCATTCTATAACAATCTAAGTCTTTGCACTGAGAGGCACAGCAACAAGTGGAGAAAGGGAACAAGCAAGCATACATTAAGATATTCAGGGCCAGAACAGCATAGAATATTGACAATGGGGTTGTTTCTTTAATGATATCCCAGTTGTGAGTTGGACCTGTTGGCACCCACAAGATACGTATGTTTATCAAATGTTTTCAGTTCAAATAAGTTGGGGGCAGAAGTTTTCAAGTTGTTCTTTGTGATTTATGTTTATCTTTTCCCATGGACTCAGTATCAAACATTTCCTTGCTTAGACTAGTAAATGAGCACACTAGATGTATATCTTCAAAGTGGACACAAACTATTCATCAAATTGAATCTTTTCCTTTACAAGTAGGTTCTGGGGAACACTGCTTTTCTAGAAGACAGCAGATCCTGCTGGTCTGAATGCTCATTCTCTGGTTGCTATGTAGAAACTTGGTTTTCTCCCTCAAAGAGCTACACTCTCTTGAAAATGTGGTATACACATATGTAAAATAATTCATTATACAAAGGGGAAAAATATCAGATATTTTGTGGTACTGAAAATTGAGAAGACTTGCCTGGGAGAAAAAATGATTTCCCATTTATTGAGCTCCTACTTAGCAAATCTAATCTCTTTTGATTTTGACTATTTCCCAATGATGTAGGAGTTATTCATTTTTAATGTTGATGGCAACCCTAGAAAGGCATTATTCATCACCATTTTACAGGTGAGGGAATTGAGGTTGCAGCTTGGCAATGGCAAAGCTGGAGCTGGAACACAAATAGAACTGGCTCAAAATATGCATTATCCACCATTCCATCATATCAGCTGGATGAGAAACAGTTGACAGGTCTAAGTTAGAGGCTAATTCCAAAGAATGGAAGAGTAAACAGATATCCTTGGCATCCTAGGTAGGAGATATCAAAAATTTCGGTGAAAAAACTAGAGAAGGATTGAGCCCAAATTTCAAAATGTAGAGACAAAAATGTAAGAATCTATGCAAAGATCTTGGTGTCTATCTGAAGCAAAATCTTAGGAGTAAGGAAAACCCTTGGCAGTGAGTCTGCCGCTTGCCTTGCCTTAACTTATTCCTGCTACCAGCTCAGAGACAAACATCACCCAGGAAGTTTGCCTGGGATATTTTAGAGTGCTGGTTAGGATCCCAATAGGACACAAGTACTACATCCAAAGAGTAACTGAATAGGTTGAATGAAGAGTAAATGTAGAGACTATGAGCAGAATTAAGGGGAACAACAGTGGGTACTTCAAAGGTTAAAATATAGAATCATAATACTACAACACAGTGAAATTTGGAGGTGTAGAATAGCTGCTGTCTAGTAGGAGCTAAGCCTGTAGAGAAACTCAGTTATTACCAAGAAATATAGAGAAGGAGACAATCCTTGGATGAAATAAATAAGATGTACTCTTTCTCGTGCTCCAGTCTCCAGACTGTACCCTAATACAACTGGGAGACAGAGGGCAAGGGAGTCTGATTGGTACTGTTGATAGAGGCCAGCCACCAAGGACACAAACCTGGAGATCTTCAGGGCAAAGAAGAATAACTGTCCCAGTTGGACATAAAGATGATGACTCAAATAGGCCGCATCCGTTTCCACAGTATAACTAAAAATCATCTCCTGGGTTTGCAGAGGCACGGATTGTATGAAATTTATTGCAAAGACAGATTCTGACAGTTCCTCTGGATTTAATATTCCATGAGTCCAGTAGCCTAGACTCACACATTTGTATTAACAGTCTGTCTACTTCCTACAACTGTAATAACAAAAAAATTAAATAGAACTCTATGGAGCATTTTCTAAAGCTTTTGCAAAAGATTATTTCCTCTAACTCAGTACTCCTCCTTATTGATGGGGAATACATGTCAAGAGCCCCAATAGGTGCCAGAAACCATGCATATAATTTATAGAACTATAATATAATGCCTTTTCTGTCTTAAAGGAGCACTTCTCATGCATCGTGTCATAACTTTTGCAGTTTAAGGTGTTACTGTCAAACTAGTACAAATTTCCTCTTTCTTCACAATTTCAAAGAAGATTTATTGTTACCATATGTCTTAGTTACTTTCTTGATGCTGAGACACAATACCTGATGCCCACAACTTAAAGAAAGAAAGGTTTATTTTGTCTTAAATTAATGTTACTGGTACACTTTTGATATGCATAATGATCACATTCATCATAGGGAATTTGTATCTGTAAATAATATATCTTGATTTTGCTTTTTTTACTCTATTCCCCTCCTCTCCCTTAAATCCTTCCTCCCCTCCTTATTTACAAAACCTTTCTTTCAATTTTTTGCCTTCAATACTCTTTTTTCACCTCTCCCTTCCTTCCCATTCTCTTCTTCCCTCCCTTGTTCTTACTCCAATTTGAACATTTTCTTCCTACTCCTCAATATCTGTCTTCATCTTTATTTACACTTTTGGTGACTCATACAAGAGGAACAATATGATATTTATACACACGTGTCAATTTATTTCACTTAAAAGTATGGTCTCAAGGTGCATCCACTGACCCAAAAATGTCTCAAGTTTATCATCCTTTATGGCAGAGTAGTACTCTATTTCATATAAAAATCACATCTTCTTTATCCATCCATCTGTTGATGGGCATCTAGACAGTTTCCAAGATTTAGTTATTACAAATTGTGCTGCTATAAACATGGGTGTGCATATATCGTTGCAGTATAATGCTTTAGGTATTTTAGGAAGATACTAAGAAGGGGAATATTTGGGTCAAACAGAACTTCTAATTTTAGGTTTTTGAGGAATCTCTATGAGGATTTCCATATTTGTGGTACCAATTTACACTACCATCAACAATGGAGAAGTGTTCCTTTTTCATCACAGCCTTCCCAGGATTTGTTAGTGGTTTCTTCATGATAGCCATTGTTTCTGGAGTGAGATGGAATCTCATGTTATTTTAATTTGCATTTCTCAAATTACCAGTGATGTTGAACATTTTCTCACATATTTATTTGCTGCTTGTACTTCATCTGAGAAATATACATTCATTTCAGATGCTCATTTTTGGATTGTGTCTTTAAATTTGGAGAGTCTGATTTTTTCAGTTCTTTATTTTTTTCTAGATATTAGTACTTTGTCTAAGGAATAGCTGGTAAACATTATTTTCCCATTCTGTGGGTTATCTCATCACTCTGATGGTGGCTTCTTTTGCTGTGCAGAAGCTTTTTAGTAAGATCTCAGTTGTTGATTCTTTTTTATATTTCCTGCACAATCATGGTTTTGTTCATAAAGTCTTCTTACACCTATGCCTTCGAGAGGGGAATTAGAGTTGGGGGGAGGAAGCAAGGGAAAAGAAAAAATGATGAGAAAAGATAGAAAAATGGAAATAAAGCTTTTGTAAATAAGGAAGGGAAGAGGGATTGAAGGGAGGGTAGAGGAATGGGAAAAAAGAATCAAGTTATATCATGTACAGGTACAAATTCCCTATAATGCATGTGACCATTATGTATACCTAAAATGTACCAAAAAACTTAACTTAAAAAAAGAGTTCCACTTAGTCTATCTTCCAGCAGATTTAGTGTTTCTGTTTTAATATTTTGATCTTTGATACATTTTGATTTTAGTTTAGTGCATGGTGCAAGACATGGGTCTAGGTTTAAATCCTCAGCATTTGGAAAACAAGTTTTCCTAGCACTATTTATTAAAGAGGCTGTCATTCATTCAGTGAAGGTGTTTGGCCCTTTTGTCAAAGATAAGGTGCCTGAGTAGATTTGGAGTAGTTTCTGCATCTTCTAATCTGTTCCATTGATCCTTGGGTCTGTTTTTTGGTTTTTTTTTTCCCAGTACCATGATGTTTTTATCATGGTAGCTTTGTAGTATAATTTCAAGTCAGAGAATGTGATGCCCCCTCCCTTGCCTTTGTAGCCCAGAACTGTTTTTGCTAGTCTAGGTCTCTTCTGCATCCAAATGAATTTTTACAATTTTCATCTATGAAGTATGCTTTTGGTATTTTGATCAGAATTGCATTCAATCTGTATATCAATTTTGAAGGTATGAATATTTTTACAATGGTTTTTCTGTCTATACAAGAACAAGAGATATCTCTCCATTATTTGATGTACTCCTTGATCTCCTTTTTCAGAGTAGTATAGTTTTCAATGTAAAGGTCTTTGACTTCCTTTATTAGATTGATTCTTAAGTATTTCATTTTTCTGGATGCTATTGTGAAAGGTGTTGTTTCCCTAATTTCATTCACAATGAGTTTGTTATTTGTGTACAGGAATACTATTGATTTTTGACTGCTGACTTTTTATCCTGCTGTGCTACTAAATTTCATTGTTAAATCTAGAAGTCCCTTGGTGAAGTTTTTGGGATCTTCTGTGTAGAATATCATGTCATCCTCAAATAATGATAACTTAATTTCTCCCTTTCCAACCCTTATTTCTTTTATGTCTTTCTCTTATCTAATTGCTCTGGCTAATGTTTTCAAAACAATACTGAATAGGAATGGTGTTAGTGGGTGTCAATGGTGTCTTTGTCTTGTTCCTAATTTTAGAGTAAAAGCTTTCAGTTTCTGAACACTTAATATTATGTGAGCTGTTCGTTTATCATAGACAGCTTTTACCAAATTGAGATGAAGACCTTCTATTCCAATTTTCTATAGGGTTTTCATCAAGAATGTGTGTTGGGCTTTGTAATATGCTTTTTCTGCATCTACTGAGAGGATGCAGTTTTTGTCATTGGTTTTGTTAATGTGGTGTACTTCATTTATTAATTTTGCATATGTTGAACCATCCCTGCATCCCTAGGATCGATCCTCTTTGGTCATGGTGTATAATCTTCTAGATAACTTGCTGAATTCTGCTTGCCAGTATTTTACTGAGGATTTATCATCTTTGTTCATTAAAGAGATTGGCCTGCAGATTTCTGTTTTGGTTGGCTCCTTCTCTGGTTTTGGTGTAAGGGTAATTCTTGCTTTGAGGAATGATTTTGGAAGTAGTGTTTCTCTTTCAATTTCATTAAAATGTTTGAAGATTAAACTCCTATAAAGTTCGTGTAGAATTCAACAGTGAATCCATCAAGACCTGGGCTGTTCTTTGTTGGGAATTTTTTAATTACTTCTTCAATTTCATTGACTGATATTGGATTATTTTAAAACTTTATATCTTCTTGATTCAGCTTTGGTAGTTCATATGTATCTAGGAATCTGTCCATTTATTCTGTGTTTTCCATCTTATTAGAGAACAGGTTCTTGAAGTAGGTATTGATGATCTTTGGGACTTTTACAGGATCTTTTGTGATTTCACCCTTTTTATTCCTAACTGCATGGATTTGAGTCTTTTCTTTCCTTATTTTAATAACTGGCTAAGGGTTTGTCTATTTATTTAATCTTTGAAAGAAATAACTCTTAGATTTATGAATTCTTTTTATTGTTTTCTTAGTCTCAATTGCATTAATTTATGCTCTGGTATCTATAATTTCCTCCCATATATGCACTTTGGGTTTAAGTAGCTCTTCTTTTTCTAGAAGCATGAGTTTCAACATTAGGTTATTTATTTGAGCTCACTCTATTTTTCTGATTGTGAATTCTCTTCTAGGCCAGTGATATAGCTCAGCAGCATAAGCACCTGCCAGGCAAGCGCAAGGTCCTGAGTTCAATTCTTGGTACCAAAAAAAATAAATAAATAAATTCTCTTCTATAAATTTCCCTCATGGGACTGCTTTCATTGCATACTGTAAGTTCCAATATTTTGTATTGGCATTATTGCTTAATCATACAAAGTGCCTAATTTCTTTTTTAATTTCATCTGTGACCAATTGGTTGTTCTGAGAGTGTTAATTACCATGTGTTTATGCAGTTTTTCTGGTGCAAATAGCAGTTCCAATTTCATCGCACTATGATCTGATAATATGCATGGAAAAATTTAAATTCCTTTGTGTTTACTTAAGCATGTTCTATGAGCTAGTATATGGTCTACACTGGAGAAAGCCTCATGTGAAGCTGAGAAGAGAAGAATATGAATTCTATTGTTAGGTGAAACACTCTGTAAATATATACTAAGTCCATTTGTTCAAAAGTTTGGTTCAGCTCTGATATTTCATTTTTTTTTATTTTAAAGAGAATAGTACATGACACACAAACAAACAAAAAAATAGAACAGTAGCAGCATACCAGTATCACAAACATAAACAAATTAAAGCAAGAACATTCAAAGTGATACAGGGTCTCAAGACAAATTAATACAAATCAACAGTTGTTGTTACATTGCATATCGCTATCCTCAACTACCTTGCTCAGATTATCAGATGTAAGAATGAAAGATTGCTCAAAGCGTTAAAGAGAATAAGAAAATAATTCTTCGATAAAACCTTAGAGATAAGACAGAGTTTCACTAGACAAGATGGTAGGAGTTTGCCATTGTAATTCCATTGCATTTTGTTACCTTTAAATCAGTTGCTCAGACCACCAGACACAAGCATGCAAAGTCGATCAGAACATAAAATATTGTGAGCATTAACTGTTCATTTCAATACACCATCAGACATCAGCAATACAGTCATTGCAGCTATTCATATATATACTTATGTTTTGCCTTCCTTCTTTCTTTTATCTTCTTTTGCTCATCCCAGTCGTTCCCTCCTTTGAGCAATTTCTTTCCCTATCCTGTCATCTATTGTACGTTTTGAGTTTTACCTAGACTTTCAGGTTCCTACACCAGGGAAACAGTATAATGTTTACATATGTGGGTCTGATTTATTTCACTTATGAGTATGGTCTCTAGTTGCATCCATTTACCTACAAAAGCTTCAAGTTTATCCTTTTTACTAGCTGAGTAATACTCCATTGTGTAGAAATACCACAACTTTTTTATCCATTCCTCAGTGGATGGGCATCTGGGTTGTTTCCAAGATTTAGCTATAACAAATGATGCTGCTATAAACATGGGTGCATATATATCACTGTGGTATGATGTCTTTAATTCTTCTGGGAAAATAACCAGAATGGGAATAACTGGGTTAAAGGGGGTTTCTAATCCTAGTTTTGTGAGGAATCTCCAAATTGATTTCCACAGTGGTTTCACCAATATACACTCCCATCAGCAGTAGAGTAGGGTTCCTTTCTCACCACAGCCTCTCCAGCATTTGTCATTGGTTGATTTCTTGATGATAGCCATTCTTTCTGGGGTAAGATGGAATCTCAGTGTTGTTTTAATTTGCATTTTGTGAATGACTAGTGATGTTGAACATTTTTTCATGTATTTATTCACCATTAGTATCTCTTCATTAGAGAAGTGTGTATTCATCTCAGATGCCCATTTTTTGGTTTGGGTCTTTGAATTTGGGAGACCTGATTTTTTTAATTCTTTATATGTCCTAGATAGAAGTCCTTTGTCTGAGGGGCAGTTGGCTAAAATTTTTTCCTAATTCGTGGGTTTTCTTTTCATTTTATTGGTGATTTCTTTAGATCTGCAAAAACTTTTCAATAAGATGAGACCCCAGTGGTTGATTTTTTGAAGTATTTCTGTTGCAGTTTGGTTTCTGTTCATGAATTCTCTGCCTACCCAATGTCATCAAGATTTTTACCTACTTTCTCTTCCAATAAATTTAGTGTTTCTGTTTTAATATTTAGATCTTTGATCCATTTTGACTTTAATTTAGTGCATGGTGAAAGACATGGGTCTAGTTTTAGTCTTCAGCATGTTGAAAGCCAGTTTTTCCAGCACCATTTATTAAAGAGGCTATCTTTCTTCCATTGAATATGTTTGGCCCCTTTGTTGAAGATAAGGTGACTGAGTGTGTCTGTAGTTGTATCTGCATCTTCTAATCTGTTCCATGGATCTTCAGGTCTGTTTTTGTGCCAGTACCATGCTGATTTTATCACAGTAGCTTTGTAATATAATTTTAAGTCAGGAATTGTGATACTTCCTGCCTTTCTTTTGTTTCCCAAGATTGCTTTTGCTATTCTAGGCCTCTTCTGGTTCCAGATGAACCTTAGGCATGTTTTCTCTAAATCTGTGAGGTATACTAATGGTATTTTAATTGGGATTGCATTGAGTCTGTACAACAATTTTGGGAATATGGCCATTTTCACAATATTGGTTCTTTCTATCCATGATCAAGGAATATCTTTCCATTTTCTGATATCCTCTTCAATCTCTGTTTTCAGAGTACTATAATTTTCACTGTCTAGATCTTTTACTTCTTTTGTTAGATTGATTCCTAAGTATTTCATCTTTTTAGATGCTACTGTGAAAGGTGTGGTTTCCCTAATTTCTCTCTCAGTCTGTTTGTTACTTGTGTACAGGAATGCTGTTGATTTCGGGTGTTAACTTTGTATCCAGCTACACTACTGAATTTGGTTATTAAATCCATGAGCCTTTTGGTGGAGTTTTTGGGGTCTTCTATGTAGAGAATCAGGTCATCTGCAAATAATGACAATTTCACTTCTTCCTTTCCTATCCTTATTCCTTTTATTTCTCTCTCTTGTCTGATTGCTCTAGCCAATATTTCAAGAACTATATTGAATAGGAGTGGTGATAGTGGACATCCTTGTCTTGTTCCTGACTTCAAAGTGAAAGCTTTCAATTTTTGACCATTTAGTATGATGTTAGCTGTTGGTTTATCACAGATGGCTTTGATTAGCTTGAGGTAAAAGCCATCTATTCCTATTTTCTGTAGGGTTTTCACCATGAATGAGTGTTGGACTTTTCTTTATTGATTTTTTGTCTAGTTGATCTAACAGTGACAGTGGGGTATCGAGGTCCCCATAACAACTGTATTAGAGCTTATTTCATTTTTCATATCCATTAATTATCTGAATCTATTTTATGGAATCTATTTCTTTTACATGTTGTGCATTCATGGTTTCCATTACTTTTCTAAGTTCCTCTTTTTTATCTGTATCTACTCTAGATTCACTGAATTTGTCCTTCATTTATGGTCATCATCTCCTTAGTTATCTGTAAAATTATTTCTGTTTAGTTTTTTCTAGAGACTGATTTATCTACTTTGTTATTTCTTCTACTACCATTTCAGAAAGTTTGTTTGGGTGGCTTTGGGCTTCTTTCACCTCAATGGCTCCTGTATTTGCCTTGGGCAAGCTGGAGGTCTGTGATTGCATCTTGCTTCCCTATCTTCTCATTTTCTTTTTCTTCTTAATTTGTTGTCTGCATTGATGCTTCTAAATTTCCCATGGTAGTTTGCTTTATTACTAGTATCAAGATTTCCTTAGGAAATGCTTATTTTTCAGAGATGTCTTCTAGCTGTAGCTGGCTTTTGGTTTTTGAGTGTGTCCCATGATACTGCATCTTCAGTTTTTCAGAAATGAGAAGTTGCTGCTTATTTGTCTTAGCACCCAGTTTTTTGGACTATGGTATTGTTTATGATGCCTACACAATCTCAGTATTGGCCTATAGGAAGAACAACTGATCACAACTATGTCACATTGACTAAAGTAGTACAATCAGTAATAACAATAACATCATGCATAATCTAGAAAATGACAAACTGTGGTACCTACTAATTTGTCAACTTTATTCATAGGCACAAGAGTTATAGTTATATGACAAAATCTAAACCAAATCAGAAAATTATATACAGTTATCCCCTCGATAGAGCAATTATACCCTCAGGGAAAAAAATTTTGAAGGATAAGAGGAAAAATATAAAGAAGTAAATGAAGAAAAAGAGATTAGAAGCAAGGCTAAAGGACTGAGGAAGATTTCCCCAAGCTTTGCAAAACTGGTGAAGAAGACAGGAGGGAAAGAAAGAAGGGAAAAACAAAAACAACAACTAAACAAAACAAAAAACTAAAAACAATTTCACACTCATGATAAAACAAAATCAAGAATAAAGAAAAAAGGAAAACAGGAATTTCTCTGTGATTTCAACCCTGTGGTTATCTTCTGGGTTCTCCCTGAAGGCCTCTGGATTTACCTGCCTTCACTGTATCTCTGTAGATTTGAGCCTTTTTTCTCATGCCACAAGCTGTGTGTCAGGGAGAAAGTGGAATTTGCTACCTCTGTTTTTGCATTGAAGTCTGTCTCTTCACTTTCCCTGTGGTCTCCAATTCTCCCTGCAGGTCTTTTCTGAGTCCCAAGAATTCACCTCCCTCTTTCTTTACTTCCCAAAGTTGTTACATTCTAGTATCTAGATTCTGAATCTCAGAAAGACTTATTTGCTGCTATTTACCACTCCACTATCTCCCTGGAAGTCTCCAGGAAAGATTTATTTGGGGTCATAGTTTTAGAAGTTTTGGTCCACAGTCAACTGGGTCCAAGGCAGGGTGACATGCCAGAGGGGCATGGCAGATATGAAACAGTCCATGGCAGGGTAGTAGGAAGCAGAGCGGGATAAAGGAATGAGAGAGGGAGACAGAGTCTTCTAGGCCACAGCCCTCAGTGACTCACCTCCACCAACCAGTCTTCACCTAGCAACATCACATTTAGCTATAAACTCATCAGTGCACTAATCCACTGATAGTTATTATGCACCCATGAAGCAATTAACTCCGAAATGCCACATCTATGAGCATATGAGGCTTTGGGGAGACATCTAGATATAAACAATAACAGCACAGATATTAGCAACCTCAGCATGCGATAATTTTTCTTTCTATATTAAATTAAGAATATTTATCTTTTAGGAAATTTATCTTTTAGGAAAAAACTTAAAGGAAGCATTTCACAGATTCTCTTTGCCACATCTGAATTGCCAGCATCCCTACTTGTTTACTCTAGGGTCATTATTAAGTAAAATAAGGGTTACGGAACACAAGCATTATGATACCACTGTGAGAAGTGGTCTGATAATTGAGGTGGCTACTAAGTTACTAATGAGAAGGTACTGTATACAGGGTGGATATTTTGGACAAAGGATGATTACATCTTGGGTGGTACCAAGTAGGATGGCATGTGATGTGCAATTTAAAACTTAGGAATTATTTATTTCTGTGGATAAGAAAGGACTACTCATGATTTGAAAAGTTCATTTTTGAATGCATGACGTATTTCTCTCGAATCATTAAATATATACTTGGCTTTTAAAAGTGTTTACGAAGAGGTAACAATCTACCTTTCATTGATCCACCCATATTTCAAACATTTCAGGTTGTCTCCTTCTCAATGCCCAACACACAAATGACTTTTGATAAATTTAAAAAGTTGTACTCTTTACAAAAGGGAAACATATATACCAAGAAAGCCCAACTCTGAAAATTTATTGAATTCATATAACCTATATGAAAATGTTTACTTATTCCCAGCAAAACAACTGCCTCAGTATTGAGTATAAAAAAGAGAAGATAACAGTTCTATAACAGAAGCAATAAGTTGACATGTGATTGTCACAAACTGAGATTGAAAGTGTGATTTGCGAAAGGTTTGCTTATTTTTGACCGAGAAGCTTTCAGGATAGGGGATGCTGTGGGAGCTGCTTCTGCTCTGTTGACTAAAACCAGCATCAGTTCCCATGTGAAGTTTTCCATATAAAAAGTCATGCCAGACATCCCATGGCTGTCTATTATAGGGAATCCCAAATGTGGCATGACTCCCTGTTGGTAGCAGCTCAGCCAGTACACAGCTGAGCTCCATTTTGTTCCTTGGGAATGTGAAGTTGTAGCATCCAATGTATCCCTTCTTTTTGTTCTTGCTCAGCTTGGCTTCAGCTTGGCTCCTATTAAAGTATCAGTCCTTTTGGGAGGGATATCTTAGAACTGTGATTAGAGACATAAACTTGAGCATAAAAGGAAAACTATGAGATTGTATATGATGAGTTAAGGGAGGGGACATGGAGACAGAGCTTAACAGCATCCTTGACTTTGTTCATTGTGGAGCTTTTTGGATTAAATGACAGTCTTGTGGCTAACTTCATCCTTCCTTTTCTATTTGAACAGGGCTACCCTGGACAGCCAGGTCCCAGAGGTCTACCTGGCCTGGATGGTCATAATGGAACTAAAGGAGCTGTTGGATTTCCAGGCCATGATGGCTATCCTGGGATTCTTGGACCACCTGTATGTTGCCAGATCTTTGCATGTTAATTCAAATGACATTGCTAACCTCTAAATGTGCCCTCTTTCTGTGGCTCTGAAACTTCATTAAGCTTCTGAAGCCCCTTGTCCAACACAGTAATCTGTGCTCACAGCATCATAACAGTAAAAGTCTAAAGAATACCAATTAGAAGGGGAAAGGACACTATGTCAGGTTACTTTTTTTTTAAATGCTGCTTTGGGAATTGGCAATATTGTTAAAAAAGTGTATTACATTTCAGAGCAAAATATACACTTGAGCTATATGACATGTTCCTACATCAGATGATGTTGCAAAATACTTGAAAGCTGTATATGGAATCAGAAATACTTTACAAGAACCCAAAAGCATGACACCCTTGGTTTATACCAGTGGTTCTTAACCAGAACAGGTTTTGTTCTTCAGGGTACATTTGGCAGTCATTACTGGTATCACTAGATGTCACAACTGGGGATATGCTACCGGGACAGGCTACTGCCTTCCTCTGCTACACACACACACATATACAACACCAAAAAATCATTTAGCCCAATGTTGTTGAGGTTTGAAAATATCACACTCAGAGTTCCCCTCTCATTATAACTTTCATTATAAGGTTGATAAGGTATTTATTAAATGTCAGTTCCACTACCTTCATTTAACTCCATTCATCTAGATAAGGTTAGCTATTTGGGTCTAAAGTATCAGGAGAAGACTGTAGTAGATATTATGTCCTTGCAAGGCAGATTTTATAAGCATCTGGAAAGAGAAAAATGACACATTTCAAGTCCATTCTTTTTTTTTTTTTTTTTTTTTTTTTTTTTTTTTTTGGTTTTTCTCTGGTACCGGAAACCGAACTCACGACCTTGCGCTTGCCAGGCAGGCGCTTTGCCACTGAGCTAAATCCCCAGCCCCCTCAAGTCCATTCTTAAATTCACTTAAAGTAATCTAAGTTACCGAGGGTTCAGATGTGAAATGTTTAACTAGAAATCACACCACCCATTATACAGATTTCATAGCTAAATGAATTGATTGACATTTCACTGGAATACCGGCACCATTGCCTTTAGTGACCAGGTTGTGGGTGTGGAAGTACACTTGAGAAAGTGAGATATCCAAATAGGCAAAGCACAAGCTCCAGATTGTTGTACAGGACCTTGACATCTAAAGACTAAACTAATATAGAGCAAAAGAGCCAGGGGTGCTGTTGAAAGAGTTATATTCTAAACATGGAATTATTGGTGAGTCACAAAAGGCTTTCAAACTACCATGGCAACAGACCAGGGAGTAAAATACTTCTGTGGTAAGAATGGGATACAGAAAAGCCAAGGGAATGCTACCTCAAAAAGGAGAAGAGATATCTTCAGGTAATAAGAATCCCCTTGACAAAGGAAAAGAGTAGAAACCTAATCTTATTCCTAAACCTCACCTTCACCCTTAATAGGATCTTTCTATGTATTTTACTAAGCTGAACCTTACCCTCTGCTGAATACCCAGGGATCTCTATTCAATCAGCTTTTTTGAAAATAACAGTGACCAAAACAATAAGGGGAATGGGCAGTGTTAGGAAAGAAACTAGTTTATGCATCTGGGATCACATTATTCTTTTATTACACCAATAATCCTTCTACTCAAGAAATCCAACCTTCAATCAACTGTTTTGTCCCCAAAGCTTAGACCTATCCTCATTATATATAACTTGGATCACCCTTAATTGTACAAACATCGATTTTCCCGAAGAGGACATCTGCCACCGAGATAGCAAAAGATACCTGATTAAAAGACTGGGATCATATACATTGCTTTCCATGTAAACAGTGGGACACACCACTCTCTTACATAGGTATTGAAGCTGAGGTTGTGTGATAGAAGCACAAGATGAAGGTAGTTTCACAGGTTTGTCTTAGACCCGGTGCCTATAAACTGATCCACGAAGGCAATTGGCCTGCGTGTTGACAGTTTTTACAATTTAAAGATATTTTTAAAAGAAAGTGTAAAGAGCCAGGCATGATGCTGCATGCCTGTTATCTTAGCACTCTAGAGGCTGAAGGAGGAATATCTCCCTGAGTTCAAGGCCAGACTGGGCTACAAAGGGAATTTAAGGCTAGCCTGAACTACAAAGCAAGATCCTGTCTGAAAAAGAAAAAAAAGTGTAAGGATAATATAGGACATATTCTAGATATAACCCGTAATGCCTGTATTATTTACTGTCTTGATCTTTGCAGAAAAAAAATTGTTGACCTTTGTCCTACACAAAGGCCTTGACCGTGACTTATACCTGTGCAAGCTACAGCAGTAAAATCTAGGCTTATGAATTTTATGCAGTTGTTTAGACCAATGCTCTGAATAGATTTGAAATCTCCTACTTTATAACCACTTTACAGACATTAGTTGGGGCTGGAGGAATAAGCTTCCAACTTTGAGACACTGCATTTGTTCAGGGAATTTTCTTTGCCCCTTAGCATAGTGAGTATTGCCTTAGAAGAAGCCATATAATTTCAAGTTCTTGTTCCATTCTCTATCTGTTCCGATCATAATACTAACAAAACTCGATGTGTATGCATGTATTCACAAGTTTCTCTTACTATTTTATTCAGGGCCTCCCTGGTCTGAAAGGTTCAAAAGGTGAACCCATTCTTTCTCAACACAGTTTTACAGGAATGAAGGTAAGAGCCTTTAAAGCAGACAGCTGAGTAGTTTCCCCAGATTGGGTCCTACCCCCAATGAAAATATTTCCAGAACTAGCATTTATGTCTCTGAGGAACAGACTAAACTGGAATTAAAAGGATCTAGAACTTTTTGTGGTGGTAATATTGACAGAAGTATTTGCAAATATACTGGCAAAGAAATCCGCTTTGTAGTGTCTAGACCAAAAATAAGAGAAATGAGCAAATATTTTGCATGGGTATTTGTTATGTGTTTTGTCCAGATGTCCTCCCAAAGTCTCATGAGGTGATAGGCAAGACTTTTCAGAGATGGCTGGATGGAAAGTGTCTGATGCTGGGATTAAGGGTGTGTGATTACTAAATTAGTGCCCTGTATGGTTTGGCATAGCTCTGGGAGTGGATAATGTATATTCTGGTATCAAGGATGTGATACTGGGATTGATTCGTGGTGCAATGCTAAGATTAAGGATGCCCTACCCTGGGCATGAGTGCTACCCAGGGCTGCTGTCATCATGTGCTGCTTGCTACTTTGCTGCCTTCTGTCAGCCATGAACTGTTTCTCCTCTACCATCCCCCTCTGCCGTGTGACACCCTGCCTTGGAGCCAGCTGATTATGGACTGAAATCTCTGCAAACTGTGAACTAAATAAACCTTTCTTCCTCTAATTTTGGGTATCAGGTATTTTGTCTCAGCAATGAGAAAAAATAACTTAGACAGGTATCATTTTCTTTTACAAGCTAAAACATTTCCTTGAGAAAGTCACGTTTTATCTACTCTGGAATCCTTGATGTCTGTATGCCTTAGTTGCAATCCATGTATGTTTCTGCCCACTCAAGATGGCCACCAGTGCAAGATCCTGGCCCTGACTTTTATTTTACCTTGCACACTAGCCTTTCACGCTAACTGGGTCCTTGGATATCTGCATATACATGCCTATCAGATCTGCAACCGCCTTGAACTGATGCTGGGATTAAGGGTGTGTGATTACTAAATTAGTGCCCTGTATGGTTTGGCATAGCTCTGGGAGTAGGAGATCTTCATAAGAACCTCCTATGTTCTTATGACTGTACTTTTGGTGTATGCTGCCTGATATCCTTGTGGGACTTCAGTAAACCCTGGCTCCAAATGGAGCCACTGCAGAATAGGAAAGGAGCACATCATTGCCCTAGTAGCAAATGGAAATATATATGCTCAACCTCTGAGAGGAAGATACAATATTCAGTCTTCCATCTGTGCACAGAACTAGGTACTGAAGACACTGACTCTTAAAATGGTGGAGTGCTGAGTATCAGCTACTCAACTTCCCCAGAACAAAGTGCTGACAGTCTTGAAACAACAGTCTAGAGAGACTCCAAAGGGAGTGCAGGGCACGTGGGAACCAAAAGGGAGAAGAAGAAAATAGGATTCATTGCTATAGAAGAAACAGTTAACCCAACTAGAACAGTTGTGTAGCTGCCCCAGCAGCCAGCAACAGCAACTTTTGCTGGGAGATTGAGACCTGACCTGGACCAGGAGAGTCTTGTACAGTCAGAGGCAGCAGTGAAAACATGAATCACTGATTCCTGAGCACGAACTAAAAAGGTGCCTCGCACACAGTCGTTCAGAAGAACAGCAGCGGATGAAAAGGACCACCATTCCATTCTATTTTAAAGGATTTGGGGCTTAAACTCCAGCAGGAGAGCAGCTCCAAGGTCACTTCACTGCCAACGTCCCTGAGTGGAAAGAGGGAAGGGTAGTCCAGTCACAGTAGACAGTTGGCAGTTAGACAGCAGGCTGGGGGAGTTCTCCCAAGTAGGAACCAGGACCACACAGAGTCCATTGTACCAAGGAGCCAAAAGCCAGTCTGAGCCCTAGCTACAATGGCCTGGAAGCATCCTCCAGCTCTGCAACCAGTGGCACAAGCACACAAGTGGCCTTGGCCTGTGGTGGGACAAGGGCATACCCCTACCTACCCTGTGACCAGTGGCACAAGCAGGTGAGCAACCTCAGCTGGCCATGGGTTAAGGGCACCACCACCTGCCCTATGACCAGAGGTGCAATTAGGCAAGTGTCTGTGGCTGGTGGAGGGACAAGAGCACTATCCCTGAGCTACAACCAGCGCATGAGAGGAGTCAGTGATGTGGCCAAGATCAGCCCTGAACCCAGCAGTAATCCTACTGCAGATTTGGTGGGGTTACTCAATACACGTTCTGACTCTTAGTAGGAAACTCACGCAGAACTGGGAGTACCAGAGGAATTTTTTTTGGAAGGATGGTTGTTTAGGTTTTGACTATTATTGTTTGGTATATTTTCTCTGTCCCATCTTTCTCTCTATCCTCAACAGCCTTTCTTGATTTTCTGATATTTACCTGTGAATGAAAATTTTCTTGAGTTTTTCTGGTTCACTTCAATATTTCTCCTTCATTTTTTCTCCTCTGTTCTCTTCTCCAGCTTCCCAAAGTTTGGGGAAAAATCCTTCAGCCTTCAGCCTTTCTTGTACTATGTTTCTCTTCAGTTATTGCTCTATTTTGTCCCCTATTCCTCCTAAGTTCCCCATACCCACAGGATGAAATCACTCTAACAAGGGGAAACTTACTTTGTATAATTTCCTGGTGTATGTTAGATGTTGTTATAGAACTATAGATCTTGCTCCTAGTGTTAGAAATACCAAACTAAAAGTTACTACAGATGATTAATTTCTAGGCTATGTTTGATGATATTGTTAGGGATAACTGTTCTACATTAGCCAAGATGCCATACTTGTTGTATTCAGTTGTTTATCCTTGTATGACAATACTGTGATAATCTGAGGTCATAATCATCCCCACAGTACAGTACCTAATGTATGGGTGCTGAGACAAATAGATAGCAACTCTTCATCCCTAATAAAATGGGAAGATAGGACCCTGGGAGAGACACAAAGACCAACATCCAGCGATACCTAGAAGATATCACGGAGGAATAGCAATTTCCTAAGGAAGCTTTGATACCAGTGATGCTACCTAACATAAGAAAAATACAAATAACAACACAGAAAACAAAGTCAAGTTAAAAATAGAAGATAAGACACAAAAGCAAAATGCAATTGCAGACTTTCATCCCACTCAGGACAAAAACAAGGAATAAAATAGAATAACTCAGAAGTCATCCACCTTAATCTTCTGGAATGACAGCAGCAGAAATAAAACAATACATACATGAAGCTATAGAGGAATGCAGAAAACAAATAGTTTCACAACTTAAAAAAGAGATGACAGCCATAATGAAGGACTTGCTCAGCAAATCTAAAGTAGACATAGATTTAAAAAAATAGAGGAACATAGAAAAAATGGTGAAAACTGTGAATGCCCAACATAGGAAAGAAATGGAATCCATGAAACATATTCAAACAAATATCCATGAAATTAGAAATGTCATTGAAAGTTTTCAAAATTGTATGAAAGAAATTTAAGATAGAATGTCAGACCTAGAAGACAGGATCATGGTTAGCAACCATGAAAAGAAAGATCTATTAAAAATAACAAGGGACGATGAAAAAACAACCAACAACTACAAGATGATGTAAACAAGAACAACATGGGATAGATTTGAATAAATGAAACAGAAGGAGTCAGGACCAAAGACAAAAAAACACATTCACAGAAGTAATAGCACAAACATCCCAAGCATGGAAAAAGATTTTGACATACAGATAAGTGAGACATAAACAGTACCTATAATTAAGTGATAATGTCAATACAGCATACTAGAACTCATGGGATGCAAAGAAAACAGTCCTAAGAGGGAAATTAATCATGGTGAACACACACATCAGGAAAATAGGATGAGCTCAGATAAACCTAATGTTGAACCTCAAACTTCTGGAAAAAGATAAGCAAGTTAAGCCTAAAGCTACTATGAGAGAGGAAATGATAAAGATCAAAGCAGAAATTTATGCAATTGAGACTAAGAAAACAATACAATCAATGAATCAAAGAGTTGATTCTTTAAAAGTGTAAATAAAATTGACAATCTTATCAAAAAGGAAAAAAAAGACTCAAATTCATTTAATTAGGAATGAAAAGGGTGAAATCACAATGGATCCTTTGGAAACCCAGAAGAACATCAATATCTACTTGGAGAAATTACTCCAATAAGATGGAAATCACACCCCGGGACCAGAGAAAAAAAAAAAAAAAAAGATGGAAATCACAGAAGAAATGGACAAATTCCTAGATACATATGAATATTAAAACTGAATCAAGAAGATACAAAAATTCTAAATAGCCCAATATCTGTCAATGAAATTGAACATTAATGAAAAACTGACCTACAAAGAACATCCCAGGCCTGATAAATTCACTACTGAATTCTACAAGAAATTTAGAGAAGATCTAATGTCATTATTTTCAAACTCTTTAAAGAAATTTCAAGGAAAGCAATACTTCTAATGTCACTACTGGAAGCAAGAATTACTTTGACACCAAAACCAGAGAAGGGCCCTAGCAAAAAAAGAGAACTACAAGCCATTCTCCCTAATGAACACTGGCACAAAATCCTCAATAATATACTAGCAAACAGAACACAGCAAATCATCAAGAAGAGTACACACCTTGACCAAGTAGGATTTATCTCAGGGATGCAAGGATGGTTCAACATATGCAAATCATTAAACATAATAAACCATATTAACAGACCAAGAATAAAAACCATATGATAATCTCATAGATGCAGCAAAAGCATTTGACAAATTCCAACACCCATTCATGACAAAAGCCCTATACAAAATTGGAATAGAAGGTCTTTATTTCTATAGATAAAAGCCATTTTTTATCAAACCCACAGCCAACATCATATTGATCAGTCAAAAACTGAAAGATTTTAACTCTAAAATCAGGAACAAGACAAGGATACCTACTCTCAATACTACTCTTCAATATGTTTCTGGAAACATTAGCCAGAGCAATTAGACAAGAGAAAGAAATAAAAGTAATAAAGATAGGAAAGGAACGAGTTAAATCATAATATCTGAAGATGACATGATTCATAGAAGACTCCAAACCCTCCACCAAAGATGTCTAGATTTAGTGACCAGCTTCAGTCATGTAACTCGATAAAATGTCAACACAAAAATCTGTAGCATTCCTGCCGGGCATGGTGGCTCACACCTGTAATCCCAGCACTTGGGAGGCTGGGGCAGGAGGATCCTTGTGAGTTCGAGACCAGCCTGGGCTACAAAATGAGCTCAAGTCCATCCTGAACTGCATAGCGACACCATGTCTCAAAAAGACAAAAAAAAATTATAGCATTCCTCTACACAAATAACAAACTCACTGTGAGAGAAATTGGGGAAACCATGCCTTTGATATTAGCACCCAAGAAAATGAAATACTTATGAATAAATCTAATGGAAGAAGTACTAGATCTTTACATTGAAAACTACAGTACTCTGAAAAAGGAGATCAAAGAGAATATCAGAAAATGGAAAGATATCCCTTGCTCTTGGGTAGGATAGTAAAAATTGCTATACTCACAAAACTGTTATGTAGATTTAATGCAATGCCAATCAAAATACCATGAGCATGCCTCACAAAACTACAGACAACAATCCTAAAATTCATTTGGAGACATAGGAAAAACAATTCTTTGTAACAAAAGAAAGGCAAGGGTCATCATAATCCCTGACTTGAGACTATACTGCAAAAGTACTATGATAAAAAAAAAAAACAACATGGTACTGGAAAAAAAACAGACCTGAGGACCAGTGGAACAGATTACAAGATTCAGAAACACCTCTAAATCCACTCAGCTACCTTATCTTTGACAGAGGGCCCAGACACATTCACTGGAAGAAAGATAGTCTCTCTAATAAATGGTGCTAGAAAAACTGGCTTTCCACATGCCAAAGACCAAAATTAGACCCTTGTCTATCACCATGCACTAAGCTAAAATCAAAATTGATCAAAGATCTAAATATTAAAGCAGAAACACTAATCCTCCTGGAAGCGAAAGTAGGTAGAACTCTTGAAGATATAGGTGTAGGCAAAGATTTCATGAAAAACCCCAATTACATGGGAGAAAATAAAGAGGTTCAACAACTGGGATTTTAAATTATTAAAAAGTGTTTGCCCAGCAAAAGAAATCACTAACAGAGTGAAAATATAACCCACAGAGTGGGAAATATCTTAGTCAGTTTTTCTTCAGACAAAGGGCTAACATCTAAACATATAATGAATTGAAAAAAATAAGATGCCCCAAATTTAAAGACCCAACCCACAAATGGGCATCTGCAATGAATAGGCTCTTCTGAGGAAAAGTACAAACAGCAAACAAATATATGAAAAAATGTTCAACATCATTGGTCATTCAAGAGATGCAAATTAAACAACACTGAGATTCCATTTCACCCCAGAAAAAAATGACTATTATAAAGAAATCAACCAATAACAAATCCTGGTCAGGCTGTGGGGATAAAGGAACTCTTCTCCATTGTTGGCGAGAGTGTAGACTTATGCCACCCTGTGGAATCAGTGTAGCGATTCCTCAAAAAACTAGGATTAGAGGTTCCATTTGATTCAGATATTCCCCTTCTGCATATCTTCCTAGAAGAATTAAAAACATACCACACTGATATATGTGCACCCATATTTATAGTGGCACAATTTATAATAGCTAAATCTTGGAAACAAACCAAATGCCCATCAAATGAGGAATGAATAAAGTTGTGGGGGTTTTCTTTTTCTACAATAGAGCACCACTCAGCGATAAGGATAAACTTGAGACATTTCTAGGTAAATGGATGCACCTTGAGACCATACTCTTAAGTAAAGTAAATGAGACACACATGTGTAAACATCACATTCTTTCTATGGTATGAACTATAACATTCTTTCTATGGAACTGAAAGTGTAAATAAGAACCAAAATATGTAATATGTGAAATAGGAAGAAATTGTTCAAATGGAAAGGGAAATGGTGGGGAGGAAGAAGGGAAAAGGAAAAATAAGACAAAATAAGACAAAATGGAAAGAAACCTTTGCAAATAAGAAGGAAAGAGGAGTTGAGGGGAGTCAAATGGAGAAACTAAGACATACCATGTATAGGTACAAGTTCCCTATTATGAATGTGATCATTATGTATTATCTATTTTTTTCAGGGCTCTTCACAAACAGAATATCAAAAGCCTTTATTCGTAATTTAATAAATTTAGTAATGTAATTGTTTTAAACTGCTAAATTGTGGAATAATTTGTTACATGGCAATAGGTAACTGATACAGAATTCAATACAAATGCATAAAACTTTTATGAAATGTTAATGATTAGCATTAAAGTACATTAAAGAATCATCATGAAAATCCTGAAATGGAAAGTTCAGAAGGAGTTTTTTCTCCCATATATTGTAAAGTTTAACCATTAAAATCAAATGCCTTTTTATAAAAATATAGGAAAATACCTTAAAGGGTATCATTTAAATTGTTTTTTAAACAGACAACCATTTACACAATAGCAAAAGAACAAACAATACAGATTTACAAACAAAGTGGTAGGAAATTAACAATGGTTGTTGTATTATTGATATCTTCAAAGTGGTTTCACAGGAAAACAAATAGAGACATGCAATACTGATCAATGAAGTAATCATTAACTGTTTCTTTTAGCAAAGCAATAGAAACAGTAGTTCAACTATGTTGGCTATCTGTAGATACATACATACACAATTTCCCCTTCTTTCCCTTCTCTTTTCCCACACCACAGTTGCCCTTTACTTTTGAGCATTTTTCTTTCATTTCACAATGTCTTTCATACCTCCTAGTTTTTATTCACTCTTTCAGGTCTTACACTAGTGAGACAATACGGTGCTTACACATGCAAGTCTGATTTATTTCACTTATGAGTATGGTCTCTAGTTGTGACCATTTACCTATAAAAGCCTTGAGTTTACTTTTATAGCTGAGTAATATTCCATTATATAAAAGTACCACAATTGCTTTATCCAATCCTCAGTGGATGGACATTTGGGTTGCTTAAACAATTTAGCAATTACAAATTGTGCTGCTATGAACATAGGTGCACATATATCACTGTGACATTATGTATTACCTAAATTGTACCAATAAACTTCACAAATTAAAAAAAAAAAACAAATCAGGTATTAGAAACTATACAGTAGGCAGTGATAGTGGTGGGTAGCTGAAGAACTGGAGAAGATACAGAATTTGGATTCTTATATATGAGTGCTATAGCAGAAGATACAGTTGGGAATGGTCTCATGATTACTGGATTCATATTATTCATTTAACAGTTAAAAAGATACTGTGGCTAGACTTCTTGCTAAGAGCCATAGAGCTAGTTCACCAAAGAGCTAAACCCCAGGTAGTACTCTTTCCATGCTACAAACAGCTGGTTTTTTACTGTAAGTGGAGTAAGACTAGCAGGTATTAAAATATAGCCATTGTCTTAGAAATCGATTAAATGGTTTGCTTAAAATCAGGAGACCCTGGATCCAGTGGGACACAGCAATTTCAACAAGACAGTTGTATTACAGATTCATACAGTGACTTAAAAAGCTGCAAAGCAATTAAAACATGATCAGATACTGTATGTTCCACTGTTCTTTTCCTTGAAGTGTCTGATTTGCATTATATACACATGGGCACAGATTCTCTAGGGATGAAGGCACACAGGAAAATAGTTTTGCCTTCCTCCAAAAAGAGCAGGAAATTCACTAACCCACAGAAGCAATTTCTAATTGATAAGTTTCTAGCAAAGGTGAAAATTAATTAATCCAAGAAAAGTATGAAATCCTGTTCAGCCATGGCTATAATATCTGTCTTCTAGCGTCCAGATTTTTCGGGCTGCGGATTTAGCTCCACAGCACAGTGCCTGCCTGGCAAGCTCAAGATCGCGAGTTCGATTCCCAGTACCAGAAAACAAACAAACAAAAAATCATTAGAGTCCAGATTTTTCATAGGAAAAATGTAAATGGTTGAATATATTCAATTTATGCATTACTTAAAGCACAAGACCTTGACAGAAGCAGCCCAAGTATTAACAATGCATTTTTATCTCCATGAATCTTATATTGTCTGAAATACCTCAGGTTTAATTTATTAGTCTCCTCATTGTCCTACCTTTGTCTGTTTCTCAGGGGAATCCTGGGTTGCCTGGACTAGATGGAATCATGGTAAGTTGTCATTTACATGTTGAGCTCTCGGTGTTTAGTCAGCAGTCACTGATGTTGCTTTTTTATTCTTCTCTATAGTATTCACAGCACTTACAGGAAAGCTAGAGTTGAGGCAGAACAGGTGATCCATTTATATTTTCCAGAAGACCAGGTACTAAGAGGATGACTTGCCTGACAAGCTTTCAGACTTTTAGGGACCTCCGTGAAGTCATACCCTTCAAGACTCACAGTGGATGCCTAAAACCATAAATAATATCAAACCTTATATATACTGGTTTTTTCCTATACATACATACCTGTGATAAAGTTTAATTTATAAATTAAGCACAGTGGGAAATCAAGTACATAACAATAAAACAAGTATAGTGTTATTCTGTGAAACATGTCATGTGAATGTACTCTTGCTCTTTCTCTCTATCCCTTCCTCCTTCCTTCCATTCCTCTCTTCCTCCCTCTCTTCCATTTTTTAAAAATACCTTATTCACCTTTCTTGTGAAGATATGAGATGATACACTGCCTATGTGAGAATGAAGTGAGATGAATGAGGTAGGTATCGGGGCATAGCACCAGGTTATTACCTAAAGGTTACTTGAACACAAGCATTGCAATACTTTTTCCACTTAATATTTACAAACTGGTTTACTGGGTGTAGCTGAAAGCAGAACCTTGCATAAGGAGGGCTACTGGTTTCCCTAGGATACATTAGGGGAATTCTTACATCATGAAAAGTCATAAGTTATATTAACAAGAGCTTTCTTTTCCCTTGAGATTCCACATTTTCATCACTTTACTTTGAAGTAGACTAAGAATTGTCCCTTCTTTCCTCCTTCTTTCCTGTATTCCTTCCTTCCTGCTTCTCTTTGTTTTATTCAGTCCTGTAGAGCTGATGAGCGCCTATTATCAGCAAAGTGCTGTGAATGATTACTGAGGCAATGTAGACACAGTCCCTGCCCCTAAGGATGTGTAAAACTAATAGTAGTAGTGTATTATAAGGATCCCACAGTAGGATAGATGAAGACATGCTGTTCAGCTAAGAAAGTACAATGGGAGATTTGTATCTGGGAGAAAGAAAGAGCTTCTGAGAAGTATGGATGGTGGGAGGAGTCTTTAGACAAGAAACTAGAGGGATTTCAAGCACACCCCAAAACAAAGATGAGCGATGACCAAAGGCATATAGGTCCCCTAGAGCTAGACAAAACTGGCTTTAATGTTGTGGTCATTAAATTCATAGAATAATATTCACTGTATTTGCTGCATAGCTTCTCTTGGAGATTCATTTCCTTACCATCAAAAGTACAGTGTCTGTCTACTTATCAGCCACAATATGTAAAGGACCTAGAAGAAGGTATTTGGTAGTAAAATAAGAGATTTGTGATCAGTAAGGAAACAACAGTTTGTTGGTTATTTTCAAAGCAGTGTTCATATTCTCATTCACTTGTAGGGAATATTTTACCCCTCTCTTTTCTTCTGTCTAAGTTCTCACCTCTGTTAGATTCTCCTGGCCTCGTCTAGGTATATGTCACCTTCCCCTTGTTCTCTACTGGGTGCATGCCTTACATTTCTCCAATCTTTCTGTTGATTTCACTGCCTTGCTTTTGTATGGTTATTCCGTTCTAAACATTTTCTTATTTCTCTTTTTACTTTTTCTTTGACCCATGATGTACTTGGAAGTGTATTCCTAAATATTTGACAACCTTCCAGCTATCTTTTTTTTTACTTTTACTGGTACATGTTTGCAGTACATAATGATTACATTCACTGTAGGGAATTAGTACATGTATATAATACACTTCAATTCCTTTTCCCCCTCCCCCATCCATTTGTTGATTCTTAGTATTATTTCTTGTACAACTGGAGTTTTGTTCAGAAAGCCTTGCCTACACCTATATCTCCACGATTTTTGCTTATTTTGTCTTCTAACAGTTTGTTTCTGTTCTAATATTTAGATCTTTGATCCATTTTGATTTTAGTTTAGTGCATGGTGACAGATATGCTGTGCATGGTGGTCTAGGTTCAACTTTCAGCATGTGGATAGCCCATTTTCACAACACCACTGTTTAAAGCGACTGTCTTTCCTTGAGCAAAGGGATTTGGCCTTTTTGTCAAAGATAACATAGCTGAGTGTGCCTGGAGTTGTTTCTGTGTCTTCTACTCTCTGCCATTGATCCATAAGTCTTGTTTCTGCTGATATAATGCTGTTTTTATCACTGTATCTTTGTAGCACATGCAACTTGAAGTCCAGGATTGTGATGCACCTGCCTTACCCCTCCTTGTTACCCAGAATTCCTTTCCCATTCTAGTTGTCTTCTGCTTCCATATGAATTTTAGGATTGATTTCTCCAATTACGTAAGGAAGGTTATTGATATTTTGATTTGGATTACATTAAATCTATATAACAGTTTTGGAAGTATGGCCATTGTCACTATATTGGTGCTGCCTGTCCAGCAACAGGGAGTATATTTTCCATTTTTTGATATCCTCTTCAATCTTCTTTTTAAGACTACTGTATAGTTTTCATTCTACAGTCTTTCACTCCCTTGGTTAGGTTAGTTCCTAAGTATTTCATTTTTCTTGGTGCTAATGTGAAAGATATTTTTCCCTAATTTCTCTCTCAGTGAGTCTGTTATTGGTGCATGGGAGCATTATTTACTTTGAGTGCTGACTTCATAACCTGATATTTTATAAAATTTAGATATTAGTTCTAAGAGTCTTTTATTGGAGTTTTGGGGTGTTCTATATAAAGGATCATGTCACCAGCAAATGATGATAATTTAATTTCTTCCTTCCCTCTCCATATCCCTTTTATTTCTTTCGCTTCTTTTATTGCTCTAGCTAAAGTTTTGAGAACTATATTGAAGAGAAGTGGTATTAGCAGATATCCTCGTCTTGTTCCTGATTCTAGGGGGAAAGCTGTAAGCTTCTCTATGTTTAGTATGACGTTAGTCATTGTTTTGTCATAGATGATTTTTATCAGATTGAGATAAAGACCTATTTTATTTTCTTCAGGGTTCTTGTTATGAATGGACGTTGGACTTTCTCAAATGCTTTTTCTCCATCTACTGAAATGATAATGTGATTTTTACCCTTGCTTCTTTTTGTGTAGTGTATGACATCTATTGACTGGCATATGTTGAAACATCCCTCAATCCCTGGGATGAATTGTACTTGGTCATGGTGTATGATCTTTTTGATGATTTGCTGCATTTTGTTTGCCATTATCTTATTGAAGATTTTTGTATCAATGTTCATTTGGGAGATTGGCCTGTACTTTTCTTTTTTGGTTGGGTCCTTTTCTGGTTTTGGAATAAAGGTAGTGCTTACTTCTAAGAATGAGTTCAGGAGTACTGCTTCCCTTTTAACTTCATTAGTTTGAAGATTATTGACATTAGATCTTCTCTAAAGTTCTTGTAGAATTCTGCAGTGGATCAGGAATTCTTCAGGGACCTAGGCTTTTGTTAGTGGATAGTTTTTTTATTACTTCATCAATTTCACTGACTGATAGTGTCTTATTTAGGATTTTTATATCTTCTTGGTTCAGCTTTAGAAATTCACATGGATCTAGGAATTTATCCATTTCTTCTGAATTTTCTATTTTATTAGAGTAAAATTTCTCAATTGTGATTTCACCTTTTTCGCTTCTAGTTACATGGATTTGGGATTTTTTCCCCCCTTATTTTGGTAAGATTGGCGAAGGGCTTGTTTATTTTGTTTAATTTTTCAAAGAACTAACTATTTAATTCATTAATTCTTTGTGTTATAATGTTAGTCTCAATTTCATTAATTTCTGCCCTAATCAGGTAATTCATTTCCTCATATTACCTGTGGGTTTGAATTTCTCTTGTATTTTTAGGACCTTGAGGTTTCCCATGAGGTTATTTACTTGAGCTTGTTCTGTTTTTCTCATGTGGGAATTCAGTGCTATAAACTTCCTTCTTACGACTACTTTCATTACATCTCATAGGTTCCAGTATGTCACACTGGCATTATTGTTTGATTGTAGAAACTGTCTAATTTTTTTTGTTTAATTTCATCTGTGACCCATTGAATAGTCAACAGGGTATTTATTAATTTCCATGTATTTGCCTAATTTGTGTGGTGTCTTTTGCCATTGATTTCTAGTTTCAATACACTATGGTCCAATATTATACATGGGATAATTTTTATTCTTTTGCATTCACTTTATGGGCAACTATGTGGTCTATTTTGGAGAAAGTCCCATGTGCTACTCAGGAGAATGTGTATTCTATTGTTGAGTGGAACATTCTGTAGGTATCTATTAAGCCTCTTTGTTCAAAGATTTGTTTCAATGCTGGCATTTCTTTGTTGAGTTTTTATTCTAGTTGATCTGCCCACTTGTGACAGTGTGTTGAGGCTCTCTGTTAAAATTACGTTGGTGTTTATCTGATTTCTCATGTTGATTACTGTTTGTTTTTTGAAGTTGTATGTGCCAGTATTTGGTCCAGAATATATGTTTATAATTGTTACCTTTTCCTATTGATTTGTTCCCTTAATCAATATGTAGTGACCTTCTTTGTCTCTTTTGATCAGCCTTAGCTTGAAATCCACTCTGGCTGAAATTTAGACAGCATCCTTTTATTTTTAACCTGCAGCTTCTTGAATTGTATCTTATATATGCTCCCTGTATATTCCATATTGTTGGGGAGTTTTCTTGACTCATTCTGTCAATTTATGTCTTTTGATTGGGAACTGAGACCATTCACATTGAGAATTGTTACTGAGAATTATTGACTTATTCCTGTCATTAACTTCTTCATTTTTCCTCTTTCACTTAGCTGCTCATCCTGGCAGGTATACTCACTCTATTTGTCTTTTTTTTTTTTTTTTTTTTTTTTTTTTTTTTTTTTTTTGGTTTTGGTTTTTCTCCGGTACTGGGAACCGAACTCACGATCTTGCGCTTGCCAGGCAGGCGCTTTGCCGCTGAGCTAAATCCCCAGCCCCACACTCTATTTGTCTTAATGACATGGTTGGCTTCGTTGTCGCTTTCAAGGCTATCCTTGAGTATTTTTTGTAATGCTGGTTTGTTGGCCATGAATTTCATGAAGTGCTCTTTCTCATAGAAGTACCTTATTTCTCCATCAGTTTTAAAGGAAAGTTTTGCAGGATACATAAGTTAAAGTTGGAATTTTTCATCTTTTATGGATGGAAAAAACCTTCACTCCCACCCCTTCTGGCCCTTAAAGTTTGTGTAGAGAAGTCTGCTGTGTTCTAATGGGTATCACATACCTTTGCATGTGATTCACTCCCTTTCTCCAACACCTTTTCAGATTTTGTCCCTGTAATGGAATTCTGGAGCTTTGAGTATAATGTAGCATGGAGAGGTTCTCTTTCAGTCATGGCTATTTGGTGTTCTATATGCCTCATTTAATGTATGTTTATTTTTTCCCTATATTTGGGGAGTTTTCTGCCATTATTTTTGTGGACAGGTTTTTTTATACCATTTGCACTATCTTCTGATTTTTCATTTATTCCACTTATTCTTAGGTTGGTCTTCTTTGCATCATGTAGCAGTTGTTGAATCCAATATTTCTCTTGCTTTCTAAGGTGCTTTTGAGTCATTGGTCTTTAAAGCCACCATTGTCTTCTAGTTCTGAAATTCTGTCCTCACATTGTTCAGTATTACTCTCCATAGTTTCGGGCTGGGGATTTAGCTCAGCGACAAAAGTGCCTGCCTGGCAAGCACAAGGTCATGAGTTCAGTTCCTGGTACCGGAGAAAAACCAAAAAAAAAAAAAAAAAAAAAAACTAGTTTTTCTCCATAGTTTCAATATGGTTTTTAATCTCCTGAATTTCTGATTGAAAACTTTTGATGAACTCTTAATTTTTTGTTAAACTAGTAATTCATGTTTTGTATCATTTTGTTTAGCTCATCTAGCTTTTTATTAGAATCTTCTGGGAGCTCCTGCAACTTTTATTACTGTTTAGTGATATCTTCTCCCCTGAGTATCTCTTTGAGCTATTTTCTGATCTCCTCTGCTATTCTTTCAAGTAATTCAGATGTGTGGCTTACACTATTCTGCCCCTCAGTGCCCCCTGGACTGGCTCTGGGCAAGTTGTGACTTTGAGGAGATAGTTTGTTGTCTTTTCTTCCCTTTTTTAAATGTTGAGTATTTAGGCCACTCTATGGAAATATCACAGTTTATTTATCAATCCTTGTATGAAAGAATACCTGGGGCATTTCCAATTTTGACTATTATGATTAAGGTTGCTATGAACATTCTCATATGGATGTATGTATTTCATTTTTCTTGAGAAACTGTCTTGCTTTCTGACCTTGGGAAAACTTGCTTCTCTAGGGACCACAGGGACTACCTGGAACTCCTGGAGACACAGGGCCTATAGGATCACCAGGACTGCAAGTAAGATCAATTTAAATCTAATATGTAAACACAGTATTTGCATGACTGTTTTTTTCACCATGCCATGTGTTAAATGTAAGCTTATATAATTTAGGCCCTCTTACTGGAGGAAAACTTTCATTCCTGGAGTATTAAAATGAAAGATACTCTTCCTATGAGCTAGTGGTTTTATTTATCAGTCTTTCTGACCATCCAGTTTGTACCTTTATATCCTCCTGGTCTAACTCAGAGTATAGTAAAGGAATGACAATTGCCTCATACTTCGATTGCCACCTTCACCCACAACAGATATTACTAATCAATCATACCATCACCTACCTTGAACACTGAGAAGGTTCAAAATTCTTCTAAGAAGTGTGCCTTGGGCAGCTGTACCTACCTACTTCCTATTTTTCTAATATCAAATCTATTTATCACTAGTGTCAAAAGAGCATAGCCAGTCATCTCTGCAGTCCTGGGAAAGTCCTGTCCCCAGACTGTTCTCTGCAATACATGGGTTCCCAGAACTTGTTATTTTGTCTTAGCTTCACTGAGCCACCACTTTATAATTTCTGACCTGTTTGAAGAAATGAAAAGAAGTCTTCACTACATTAGCATGAATCTGGCTACCCAGTCAAATTGGAAATTTCAAAGAGATAGAATCTCCTGGGAAGAGCTAGAGTCTGTTGTATTGAAGCCAGTTTACACCAAGCAGGTTGGGGCCTTATCCTTAATGATTCCAGGCATGCTCTAGCTCTTTGAGATGTAAAGTAACAAGTGGTAACTCTTTTCCTTCTATTTTTAACTTAGGGTCCTCCAGGCCTCCCTGGTAACCCCGGTCCTGATGTAAGTATACTTTGTCTTGTGGTAGTTTGTCTCCTCTGCCACTAAGTAATCTGGTTTCTCCAGACATACTGATTTGGTCAAATCTACTTTCTGGTAAAGAAAAAATACTGCATTCCAACTTAAATTCTTGGAACTGGTTGTTAGTAATTGCTTTTGTTTTTCTTCCCTGTACTGCTGTGCCCCAGGGCAATATGGGGTTAGGTTTCCATGGAGAGAAAGGAGTCAAGGTAAGTAGATTTTACCAAATACAGTCTGCATTGCATATGCTCTAAGAAACATTTTTAATCACACATATGTGCCTCGTTGTGTAAGAGGATGTGGGTTTTCACTTTAGGAAATGGGCATTTTCTTTTTTTTTTTTTTAAGTTAGAATATTGAGTTTATTGTGCATATAAATATACAGTTTCTGAAGCAAGTGGCTTCAAACTGAAAAGACTGAGTCCCTTACATGTTGTGCACAAAAAAGGGCATGGAAAGTTAAAAGCATACAATTTTAATAGAGTAATATTTGAAGAGTGTATCAACTTTTTTTTTCTTTTTTTTTATTTTAGAAATAAAAGGAGGAAAATACTAAGAGACTGACAACATTTTACAAAATAGCAAAGGATCAGTACAGACATTACAGAGTTACAAACAGAGTGGTAGGGAATTAACAATGCTTATTGTATTACATATTGATATCTTCAATGTAGTTTCTCATGAAAACACATATAGACATACAAAGCTAATCAACCAATGCCTCACTGACAGTTTCTTTCAGCAAGGAAATACAGGACAGTAGAACACCTGTGTTAACTATCCTGAATATACATATATACAAACTTTCTCCTTCTTTCCCTTCTCTTTTCCCATATTCCAGTTATCCTTTACCTATGAGTGCTTTCCTATCAATTCCCAATGTCTGTCATATCTCCTAGTTTAAATGAACTCTTTCAGGCTTTACACTAGAGAAACAATGCGATGCTTGCACATGTATGTTTGATTTATTTCGCTTATGAGTATGGTCTCTAGTTGTGACCATTTGCCTATAAAAGCCTCGAGTTTATCTTTCTTTACAGCTGAGTAATATTCCATTATATAAAAGTACCACAATTTTCTTATCCAATCCTCAGTGGATGGACATTTGGGATGCTTCCACATTTTAGCAATTACAAATTGTGCTGCTATGAACATAGGTGCACATATATCACTGTGATATGATGTTTTTAGATCTTCTGGGAAAATACCCAGCAGGGGGATAGCTGGGTTGAATGGGACCTCTAGACCTAGTTTTCTGAGGACTCTCCAACCTGATTTCCACAGTGGTTTCACCAGTCTGCATTCCCACCAGCAGTGGAGAAGGGTTCCTATTTCTCCACAGCCTCGCCAGCATTTGTTATTGGTTGATTTCTTAATGCTAGCCATTCTTACTGGGGTAAGGTGGAATCTCAGTGTTGTTTTAATTTGCATTTCTCGAATGACTAATGATGTTGAACATTTTCTCATATATTTATTTGCCATTTGTATCTCCTTGTCTGAGAAGTGTGTATTCATCTCCGCTGCCGAAATGGGCATACCCAATTTTTAGAAAAAAATATTTATTTTGGTTCATGGTTTCAGAGATTTCAGCTGGTAGTCAGCTGTCTCCAAGCAGAAGCATAGTAGAGGAAAATTACTCACTTTGTAGCAGTCTAAAAACAAAGAAGATTTGGAACAGGCTGAGAGAGGGGAAAGGGCCAGAGACAAGAATATATCCTTCTAGGTTATATCCCCTAATAGTCTACTTTCTCCAACCAGGCTCACCTCCTAGCCACACATTCAGTTATGAGCTCATTGATCAGGTTAGCAAGCCCAGGATCCAATCGCCTTCCAAAAATTCATCCTCTGAATACATGAGTCTTTGCAGGGACATTCTTGATCCAAAACCTCACACTATCTCTATTTCTCTATCTCTCCTATTTCCCTTCCTTAGCCTCTCTTTCACTATTCTCTCTTATTTCCCTCCTTCATTTCCTTCTATACAAACTGTATGGTGATTTGGGTACTTACCTCCCCGTGACTGGTTCTTGTAGATTTCATTGCCCTGTGAAGGAGCAACTCTAGCCTACAATGTTCCAAAACACACTTCACTTTGCTTTATGTTCTTTGCAAATATAGGACCAATTGAGTGTTGTCATTGTTACCAAGCGGTAACAATTCACCTTGTTCAACCCACTTTTTGGCTCTCTTTTAAATACCCCTTTGTGCATGACCATGGCAACAATGAATTTGTGGTTTCCTTTCATTGTCTTGTTTCTTCTCTCTGCAGTGCTGATACAAGATGCATTGTCCAGGCTTATAATTCTTCTCACTCTTGACAGTGAGGGTTTTTGTTTCCTCAGTGGTGTAAGGAAGAAGGGGCCAAAGTAATGGATAATTTCTTCGTCAATTACATCCAGAAAATAAACCTTCCTTCTGCAAAAATGGTCTGCATGGTTTATCTTTTGGTTAATGTTCCCTTTGATTTTACAGGGGGATGTTGGCCTCCCTGGCCCCGCAGGACCACCACCATCTACTGGGGAACTAGAATTCATGGGAGTTCCCAAAGGGCAGAAGGGATCCAAGGTAGTAAACATGTACTATTAATTAGCCCTTTCTATCAATATCAGAATTCAACTGTAACAACCAGACTCTTCCAAAAGGATTCAAAGTTTTGAGTAGCACATTTATATTTGGAAGTAAGGGTTAAAAGCCTTTGTTTTATTTTGACTCTTGCAAAAAGCTTTCTAAAAAGCCTAAGTATGTTTTTTGGTGTGTAGGTGTGAGTATGCCTGTGTTCTGAAGTATTCACATAAGTGCTATTTTCTCTGTTTTACCTTGCATATTCAATTTTTGATATGCTGAATAACTTGAACACCAGATAGTTGAGTTTTTCTCTTGCAACTCTCAAACCACTTAAACCTCTGTCCTCATTGCACTATGACCAAAATCTGTCTTAGTCACTTCCTCCTCGCTGGGACACAATACCCAACAACCATCACTTAAAGGAGAAGAGGTTTATTTTGGCTCACAGTTATAGTCCATACTCGCTGGCTCAAGGACAGAACAGCATGCCAGAGGGCCATGAAAGAGGAAAAGCTGCTCCCTTCATGGTGTTCAGGAAGCAGAGATACTGCACAGGGAGATGAACCTTTCCAGATCATTCCCTCAGTGACCCACCTCTTCCTAACAAACCACATAGCATATAAACGATTCCTTTTGAATTATCCTTTTGAAGAAGTTATTTGCCCTCAAAAGTTGACCCGACAATTAGGATATATGACCAAGTGTCAGCAAATGCCTCAATTCACCTGAGATTAACTACCAAGGCTCAAGCCGTGGACTACTTTACCTGAACTATCTTATAACTTGTATTTTTGTGTGAATGGATGCATAATATATACATGGTTGTGTTTGAGTTGCTCTATTCTGTTTAGTAACCTGCATTTCCTTCTTTCATGGGGCTCCTTTGAGTTTTTGTGAGTCTGTTGCCATGGTTAAGAGGCATAGGAGGGAAATATGCTTGGTATCACTCTTTTAATATGGTCTTTGTGGAAGTAACAGCTCCAGGTCCTTCTAGGTTTACAGAAAATAATAACTGATTTGGAAACAGTCTCTGAATGTATGAGATTATCTGACCCTTTCTTTGATCATTCCCAAGCCTAAAGGAGCCTTTCCATGGCACAGATAGGTAAATTAACATATTAGGGAAAGAAAGATTAACATGTTATATGTCCCTATCTAAATTTTTTGTTTGTTTTCCGGTACCGGGAATCGAACCCATGACCTTGCACTTGCCAGGCAGGCGCTGTGCCGCTGAGATAAATCCCCAACCCCTATGTCCCTATCTAAATTGTCATTGTTGTCCTAATTATTATCCTTTTCCCAAAACCACTGACTTTTCTGCAGCCAGTATTTTGCTATGACAAACCAAAGTGAACAGCCTCTTCCAAAAGAAAAACAGATAATCATCCTTTGCATCTCCCATTAGCCTGTATATTTGAGATTCTATTTCGAACACTCATGGATGTTGCTCCTTCCCACATCGCAAAGAGCTCCTTAAACTAAAGCATCCCAGTACAGCTGACAGTTGGAGAGCATGGCGATCTATAACCCTACCTGGTGCTCCAATCCTATTATCCATTGGTTTCGCACTCCTCAGCCCAAATACTGTGAATGGAGCCATCCTCCTTTGTGTTCACCATTTCTCACTGCTACTCACCAGCCTTTGATTAATTTTCCAGGGTGAACAAGGACCTCCAGGTCTCCCAGGAGTGACTGGCCCTTCAGGCTTCCAAGTAAGTCTTCATACTTGGTTAACATGTATTCAGGGACCTGACTGGACAAAAGCTGTAGCACTGGGATGCGAACGAGAAGACCTCTTCCTACAGTTATTGGAGAGAATGCTACAATCACTATTACAATATTTTTAAGAGAAGGTTCTTGTTTCTTGAACTTGCAGGGATATTAACATGTTTTTCCACAGGGTTATATGTCTTAGAGGTTATTGACTCAAGATCTAGGGTTAGAACAGATCTAGGATTAAAAAAAAAAAAGAACAGATCTAGGATTGACTTTTGGTTTCATCATATTCTAGCTTTTTAAAAAATTTCTTAGGTTTCTGAGTTTCAGTTTCCTAACCTACTAAAAAGGGACAATGATAGGGTAGTTTTGAGGACTAAATGAGATGCTATTCATAAAAAGGATTTCATATATGCCTGGCACTTATCAAGTGTTCAGTAAATGGTAACTATTCTTGGTAATCCTATCTTCGCTTTTGTTTCTGCCTTTTTAGCTTAGACTCCTTCACTCAACAAATACCTTTTGAGGATTCCTATATGCTATATATTTTGCTGGCCTTGGAAACTACAGCAGTAACTAAGTAAAAGTTCCTGTCCTTGAGATTACATTCTAATGGGGAAGTGAAAGGTGACATGGAAAGTAAACAAGAGATGAGTCTCATTAAGAATGCCCTGGTAGTGTTGCTCAATGGTAAAGTGCTTGCCTGGCATGCATGAGGCCCTGGTTCCATCCCTAGTACCACAAAACAAACAAACATGTTTATGTAATGGTGACATGTGAAAGAAAGAAAACAGGTAAAGTTAGGGAGTTTGGATGGGGAATAGGATAGGCCACTGGGGATAGAGTTGTCAAAAGGACCCCTGAGGATGTGATACATGAACTGACACCTGCACATTGTGCGGGAGCAAGTCATATGAAGATCAGAGAGTTTGGTGGCAAGATCTTTAGGTTGGAAAAACCTCACTACTTTGGAAGAACAGCAAGAAGGACAGTGGGCAGGACAGAATGAGTAACTCCAAGCAATAGGCAGAGATGCAGGAGCCAGATCATGGCCAGTTTTGAAGGTCAAACGTGGCCTTTAAGGGTACTAGGAAGCCATTCAAATGCTCTGACTTGTATTCTTAAGCTCACTCTGGTTGAGTGGGGAAGCGGGGTGGAGCAGAAAACAGACTACTGCAATAGCCCAAGCAAAAGATGACGCCGTGTCATGGACTGTGGTCATAGCAATGGAGAATGGACCAAAGTGGATAGATGCAAAATGCAAATGTATGAAACCTTTTATTATGGAACATTTCAAACATATACAAAAGCAGAGAGAATAGCATAAAGATCCTGCTATATACCCATCACCCTGCTTCAACAATTGGCATGGCAAACCTAGGGCAAATAGTAGACACATCATTTCATCATAAATACCTCAGTATTTTAGAAGACAGTGAATTTTAAAAAACATAGTGGCCATATTATCATCAGTAATTATCAGCAGTTATTTAATATCAGTTAACAAGGCAAAATTCAAATTTATGATTGTCATATATATCCATATATTCTTACAGGTGCTTTCTTTGAATGAGAAAACAAATAATACCAATACATTAAATTTTACTGATGTATCTTAAATCACAGAATGTGTTTTGAAGAAGACACTGACAAGATTTTCATAGACTAGGGGTAGGGATGAGGAGGAAAATGGATTAATCAAATATGACAAGGTCTGGCCCTGCTTGCTGGCACAGTGGGGTTACCTGGCTCAAACATTTTGGGTTTCCCTGGGTGTCCAAAAAGCAGAACCCGGGAAATCAGTGGCACAGGTTGCTTCCAGGAACATCTTTATTACTCCGTCGAAGCAAAGGGACATAGAGAAACATTGTTCGGTGCCCTTGATTTTAATCAGCTCTGTAGCTAATGAACAGAAAAGAAGAGAAGCTGGGTATTGGAGACGAACACCCAGACATGTCCAACCTTTTGGCTTGCTTGGACTGCACTGAGTGAAGAAGAATTATCTCGGGCCACATACAAAATATATAATATAGTTTATGTATATAAGTAACAAAATTCCTTTTTATATTTTTAGTATAATTTTTTTTAAAACAAGGTCAAGAGACATGTAAGCAACAAGGTATATATGATTGCCAGGGACCCAGCTCCAGCTCGAGGATTTTGACAAATTGCTGAACCTCCCTCTGAATATATGCAAACATGTCAGGGATCATATCGACTGTTCTGAGGCCAAACACAATATATGTGAAGTTTCTTTACAAAATGTAAAACTGCTGCCATTAAGGTAACCAGTAACCACATTCGATTACTGATCTTTGCAAATGTGGCTAATCTGAAATGGGATGTACTGTCATTATAGAATCCATACTGGATTTCAAAACCTTAACGTGAAAAAAATAGCTTAAAATATCTAGGGAACAATTTTTACTTGCATGTAAAAATGACAATATTTAAGATATATTTGGGTAAAAAAAAATATATCATGAAATTAATGTCTATTTTACTTTTACAATGTGGCTACTAGAAAATTGAAAATGATATAGTAGCTCATGTTATATTTTTAATTGACAGCACTTTGCAAGTGCATTTGGGAGTAAGGTTAGCACCTTTCTTTGTAGACCACTTCACATAGATTCTTGTCCGCTCATGACATCCCTGTGAGGTAAGTGAGCTGAGCCTAGGCTTATCCCTCAGGAAAACACAGCCAAACACATGAAGAGGCTCCTCCAGAGTTGCTCAGCTTGTCATTAGCAGAGCTGAGACTGACATTCAGCTCTGTTAAATTCTAGCCAGTTCAGGGGTTTTACCCATACCATGCTGCCCCCTACAGTCCAGTTCATTCTAGTCAGAGCAGTGGTGATATTTTGGACTCAGTTTTTAAAAGATTTTATGATCACCTCTGCTGTGCTGGGATTCACTAGCTCATGTGGACGACCTCCCCTTTGCTTCAGTTCAACCTCAAAGGAGCTCCTCTGCTGCAGTTTCGACGCACTCCCTTTTGTCTTGCAGAAGAAACAGGCCGGCAGAGGACGATGCACTCTGGTTCTTGCAATACCATTTCAAGCTCTGTGTTTTCAGTTTCACAGTGAGGAGTGGAAAATAGAAACCCCAGTTGTGAAGACATCAAAGCTGGACAGTATCTCCTTTTATACAAAACAGCATATTTTCATAAGGTTGACACCAAGAAATCTGTGGTCTCAGCCCACTTTAACACAGATATGATGTGTGACCCTGGCCAAATCATGTAACTCCTTTGCTCTAATATCTGTCTGCTTAATTGGAACATTTTTTGGTGCCTTATGTGCTTTGCAGAAAAGTTATGAGGAGAAAGGTGATGAAATATGTGAGGCTTTCAAGACCTTTTGGAGGAAACACGCTTCTCAAATCCAAAGCCCTCGCATCGGCTTTCAATTATCTGTGCTCACTGAAAAACAGGGCTGTGCTAAGGACGGAAATCTCCAGGGAATTCAAAATGTTCCCTTTAACCATTTGTTTCTTTCCTATCTGAGCCCGAATCTTTGCAGAAGACAAAGTGTCCAATCCGGGGGATTTATGCCTCACATTCTTTCTCTTGCTCCGTCAGCAGTGGCCAAATATCTCCGATTTTCTGGCTCAGTCTCAGCTTTGCACATTCCATCCCTTTGTCCCCAGCAGCACTCTCATGCTTGTAAGCCACAGTTCGTTCCACGGAGGTCGTCAGAGAGAACTGTATATCCCTATGCCCTCCACCCAAGGTACCAGCAAACAGAGAGGAAAGCAAACTGGATGAAATGAGGGGAGGGAGAAGAGAATAAACTGGTAAATCCTTGAAGTAGTTGCTGAGTAGATCTGAAATAACTGCTAAGTAGGTGGGATGTCCTTCGGTGAAGTTTCCCTAAAACCAAAAAGTAAAAAGAGCCCAGGGTCCAGGACGCCAGACCTGGAAAGCGCTAACCTAGTGTTTAATGTAGCTTTCTGGGCCAGGGGCAAGTATGAGAGCATCCAGTGCAGGTTGCAGGATCACTCATATCAAGGGCCAACTGTGACAGGCTGGTCCCAGGACATCTTGCTAGAACAGATTGTTCAGTAAGGTCCCTGTACAGTAACTCCCCATGCTAGAAGACAGGCGGAGCCTACAGCACAGTGTCCTGGCAAGCCATTTATCTTCTATTGGCTCTGATCCACACATACGTTTCTTTCTTTTATTTTTTCCTTCATACATTTTCCACTTTTTTACTTTAGTTGCTAGTGTGACACAAGCTCTCAGACTCTCCCTGAGAAAGCAAGAATGCAAAGTCTCTCTGCTTCCTAAAGAAATGCAAAGCTCTCATATTTTTAGCTATGGCCAAGATAGGCAGGGTTATGAGAATGTTCCTGAATGTTCTTTCCTTTCTCCTTTGACACAGTTTTATTCTCTAGATCATTGTTCCATTCAGTTCAACCAGTATTTGCTGCACTGTCATGTGTGTGTTCAGACAGTAGTACCATGCTTTGGAGGGAAACAAGAGGGTGTGATAGAGAACGTCTGCTTACAAAGCTTTCATGGCCAATCTTAGCGGTTTAAGAGTTTGAGGCAGCACCAGCTGCCATAGCTTTCACAGACAGATTAGGGAAAGCTGTTTGAAGAGTTCACTGTCAGAGGCCGACAAGACACATTCCACCAGGGGGCAGCATGTCTTAGTTTCCAATTGAAAAATGTAGAAAGCTAAAATTTCAATAAGTTTGCATTCAGTTTATCTCATAGTCTTTCAAATTAGAAATTCCACTCATCATGATGGCTGAGCTATTTGACATACAAGTGTTAGTGTAGAAAAGAAACGAGGCAAGTAGAAACCAAAGCCTGCTTTGAATTTGAACTCTTCACAGACACGTACCCTTCCCACTAAATAAATAAATCAAATCCATGGACCAGAAAACCAGGGAGTATTCAACCAGCTTTCAGTACCCACTGGAAATGTATTGAGCACATAAAAGGAAGGAAAAGCTATAAATGGGACTAGAGCAGTGGCCTCACACCATATGAGCCCGGTCACATGGAGAGGACAACAAGAGATGTGCCATGACATTTAGTGTCTTTTCACAAGCTTACATTTGGTACAGCAGCACTACCTCCTCTGCTCTTACAATAGGTCTAAATATTCTCTGCCAAAATCTGTGCTCTGAAGGTGAGAACCTTAAGGTCCCAGTATAGAGCCATAAAGTTCTACACCATGCCTTGCTAGAAATACTCCTTCCCATAGGAAAGAATGTAGTCATCGTGTCTTAAAAGGGAAAAAAAAGTCTCTCCAGTATCTACTTCCAAGGATATGCACAGTACTCCATCGGTGTGAAAAAGTCAAGTTTCTAGGTGGTGGAAGGCACGCAGTTCTCATAGAAAGGGCCCTGGAGTGGAAGTCAGAAAACCCATCTTTCTCATTGATCTAAACCTTCTGTATTAGTTTCTTGATCTGTAAAATCAATAAAATTAGATATTTTATTATTCCTGATTCATGATGCTATAAAAACATTTAGTACTATTGTAGTAGAAATGAGATTACTTCTGGAAACAAAGAGGAAAGTTGAATGAATGGTCCAATGTGCTTTTTAGACACTGACAACAGACTCAGCCGACTATGCCTCCCTAACAGGACAGTGGAGCTGGCTTGAAATTACCACTTTCCATGGAGCCAAGAGACCTATGAGAAAATGAATGTTACAATTTGTGGTTTCCTTTTTCCTTTAGGAATTGGGATCTACTGGAGGAAAAGGAGAAAAAGGAATCCTTGGTTTGCCAGGACCTAGGGTATGAGCTTGGAATGTTTCTGTCTCAATCTGTCGAGTCACTTAGTCTGTTTTCCTTCCTGTTTAGTCCTTTATGTTATATAATCTGATAGCCACCTAAACCTCTTTATTTCTCTTCATCAGCTCTTTGGCATGTTTCTAAGAGCTCTTCTTTCCACTTGGCTCAATTCCTTTGACTAAGTGGTTCCCTTGAACAAGATATGAGGTACCACTTACTGAGGGTAGCTCCTCTGCCTATTTACTCCCCTTGCCTTCATGTATACCTATCTTCTGAGCTAAAAAATATTGTGAAAATTGTCTGGCTTTCCATCCCATTCTATTCCAAGGGAATATGGACAAGAGGCTGATGTAGTAATGCAGAAATTTCTATAAGATAGAAACAAACCTGGGAAGTTTTAAAATATAGTAATGTTTAGTACCAACAGTTTCCAACAATAATCTCACCTTGAGTGGAAGTAATAACAGCCTCTCTGATTCTTAGTCGGGCACTTAAATCTTGAGCAACAAGCAGGTAGCCAATCTTAGTCTTGAAGAAGTAACATTTTAGAGAATTGTGTTTTTAGCTTGCCCATGAGATTTATTTAGAGACCTTTTGAGTATTAATTCACCCATTACCATGCCATTTCTTTCTCTACTTTTTCCTCTCTGTTGTCTTAAAAACACGTAATCACCAACAAAGTATATATTTGGGTGGAAGACAAGAGACCCTCTCATAATCTATTCAAAAATCTAACTTGGAACTAACGCAGACTAAGTGTAGTACCACCAGCCCTTCTACTAAATTCGACCTACCACTTAAGATATTTTCCATTTACGTAGCTTTAAAAATGTTTCATAGCCAGGCATGGTGGCACATACCTGTAATCCCAGCATTTGGGAGACTGAGGCAGGAGGATTGCCATAAGTTCAAGGCCAGCCTGGGCTACATAGTAAGTTCAGAGGAAGCCTGAACTGTACAGCAAGACCCTGTCTCAAAAAACCCAAAAAAATAAAATAAAAATGTTTCATGTGGCTATTCAGCCTCATGCATTAGTGCTTAGAAAGAAGTCATTAAGCTAGTCTCTTAGCTGACTTTTAGAGCCAGCTCATTTAGATAACTTCATTATGTAAGTTCAGTAGCTTTTTCTAGTGTAGGTTATTAATCTTTCTAAGTGTGGTTATTCTCTTCACAGGGTTCTGTGGGTTCAGAGGGAGTGCCAGGTCCTCCAGGGACAAAGGTATTTTGGTTAATATCAGTAAATCCTTCATACACAAAATGTTAATTTAAAATCCCCTTTGCTTTACATAACATGGCCAAATGGAGACACTGCTTATAATGAAAAATTTTTCACCTTCCTTTAATAATGTAGTCTTGTAATCTTAGCCACTCTTATTTTCCCCCAAGAGGATAGGAATTCAGTGTCACACATGAAATGTAGTAATGTATCTTTGACATATTATCAAGGGCTAGCAAGGCCAGCCTGCTTATATCCATTAGCCTTGTTGTCTTTCTACCTCCTAATATGCAAGCTGACTACTAGCAGCATATCGCCTTTTGCAAGACTTTATAGCTTCCAAAGTTAGAAGCTGGGCCAGGGATATAGCTCAGTGGCACAAGCACCTGCCTGGCAAGCACAAGGTCCTGAATTCGATTCCCAGTACCAAAATAAAATAAAAAAGTAAAATAAGCCGGGCATGGTGGCACACACCTGTAATCCCAGCACTCGGGAGGCTGAGGCAGAAGGATCTTTGTGAGTTTGGGACCAGCCTGGGCTACAAAGTGAGCTCAAGACCAGCCTGAACTGCATAGTGAGACTCTGTCTGAAAAAAAAGTCAGAAGCCATGAATACCGTCCTGAATGCCAGCCAAGCTCTCTGTGCTATTTTCCCGGGCCTAATCTAAGGACAAGCCTCTCTTTTGAATTTAGCAATAACTATATTTCTGTCACAGGGCAAGAAGGGGTCTCCAGGTACTCCTGGGTTTAATGGATTCCCAGGAATTAAGGTAATGTTGGGAGGTAAAAATCTAGGGTTAGGGGGTGGAAAGGTGAAGAAGTCTACATATGAGAGGAAGTGCTTTTATTTTGATGTTTTATATATCACTCTTTTCTCAAAAAAATGCATGCAATGAGCTTGGAACACACAAAGTTGATGATCATTCCTCAGGTACTACCAACTTTTAGGTTTTATTACTCTTTTTAAATTCCCTCTAGATAATATGTCCCCTATTGCCAGACAGCTCCTAGCACCTATTGTGGGTATTCCTTTGCATCTGATTCTGGTACCTGAGTCTCCCTTTTGGGAAACAGGGACTCCTTTGACTTCAGGTGTCTGACATCATTCACCAACAAGGACAGTAACGCTAGCATAAGGCTGGTCCTGTTAAGAGTGGGAAACGTTGACATTCTGTACTTCCTTAACACTCCTTAGATACAGCCAACTTGCCTGTGCCTGGGCTATATTTCCCAGGCTCAGAAGAAGAAGGCCTTAACTGGCGTTGCAAAATAAAATTGGGATTCCTTGTCCTTGATGGGTTTGCAATTGCATGTCAAGCCTCTAGCCTGCCTTGTGTCTCTTTCATCTCCAATTTATTGCACTTTGAAATTAAGTAATCCCTTGACTAGCTTATCCTGCAAATCAAGGGTCACAGAAAAAGAAACTTTTCATTTTTCTGGGTACTGGCTTTGATAGCACATAAATCTTGTACAATGAAGTCACAGAAATATTTGTGTTTAATTTAATCTTTGCAGGGCGAAAAAGGTGGCGTTGGCCTGCCAGGCCCAGATGTCTTCACTAGTGCAGATGGGGCTGTGATCCCAGGTAAAACTCTTCATTGATTTGACGAGAGAATAAAAGACAAGGAATTAAATTCAATATCCCCTGTAATTTTAAAAAGACACATTGTCAACCACTGGATTACTGATACTACCAAGGACTTCTCATGGGTTCTGAGCTTGGAGAATGAAGCAGATTCCAATCTCTTGGGCAGAGAAGCCAAACCCAGCCTCCTACTTTTATGCTGGGTCCATCAAGACTAGACTTTCAATCTGCCTGGGCCTGAGTTGGGCAAAAATGATACTCCTGGTTATGCTTAGAGAAAGATTAACATCCTCCCGAGTCTGACTAGCTTCAGCCCAATACTACGGGATACATAGGGTCTTATATAAATGATCCCATGCATGTTCAAGCTTAAAAATTTCGTAGAAAGCAGGAAAACATCTTTGGCTAAGGGGCTAAATTGTTGAGAGTCTTTAACCGTATGATACTTAGAAAGTTTGTGGTTTCCTCTTCTTTACCTAGTTACTGGGCATACCAAACTCTTCCCTTTGTCTTCTCCAAAAATTCAGATTCTCAGTGTCTCCAGCTACTTCTCGCTTGGCCAAAGGCTTCTATTATAGTCCCTGTTCCACCTGAGTTTCCCAAACTTATTCCTCTGCTCTCATCATATCAGATCCATGCCCTGTCTGACTAATAAAGAGTTGACAGTGGCTTCCTGTGTCCCACTCCCAGGAAACCTATGTGTATAATATACATAGTGGCCTTCCACATCTTAACCCAAATGATGAACATTACAGATTAGTAGTAGTAAAATCCTCCCTAATATGTAACAGGTCTTATCATGAAAGGAAAGTCCTGACCAAGCCAATTCTGAACACTAGTAGACCCTTAGCTCCCATAGGCCCGTTATCACTATTAGCATTTGAGAGACCTAGAAAGGGCAAGAAAGAGTCTTCCAGTCCCAGAACAGCTGTCTGGATCATTTCTTGGGAAATTTGTGGCACTGTGGCTCTCCACTTTACCACTTTTTTTTCATCATAATTCCAGGTTATCCTGGAGACCCCGGTGTTCCAGGACACCCAGGTTTGAAAGGAGATGAAGGCATCCAGGGCCAACGTGGCCCTTCTGGCATCCCTGGCCTTCCAGCCTTACCAGGTGAAGCAAACTAACCCATCCTTTGCACATATCAGTCCTCTATCACTCTTGTTCCTAGCATTTCCTGCTACACCTGTAGATTGGTTCTCCCATTGCCAGCCCAATGCAACATATGCGTGGATAGTGCTTTGGTATGTGAGTCCTACGTGAGCTTTTCTTTGACTCAAATGATGTGTTATAGTTGGACAGACAATTCCAGACTTTCATTGAGGTTTTCAACTACCAGAGGTCTGAACTGGGCAGCTGGAGCCCTGTCTTTCTTCTGTGAATGTGCCATCATAGCTAATGCTTGCCAAGAGGGTCTAATGAAAACCCAGGTCTAATTTATACCCAGACCTTCAGTCTAGGCTTAAATCAGGCACTAAATGGTCCCAGGATCCTATGGGTGACACCATTGAACCAATCATCAGAGGGGCATTTTCATATGTCCTTTCATAGTGGCAAGCAGAGAAAGACCATGCTAGAATCTAGAGGTGGGGCTACCCCAAACATAAAAACTGACATTACTTTTAAAGTCCCTGGTTTCTGAATTTCTTGTAGATGAGCCTCTTTAAGGATATCTGTTTTTTAAATGCTGGAGAGGATGTGGGGGAAAAGGAACTCTTCTCCATTGCTGGTAGGAGTGTAGATTAGTGAAACCACTGTGGAAATCAGTTTGGAGATTAGAAGTCCCACTTAACGCAGCTGTTCCTCTTCTGGGTATTTTCCCAGAAGAATTAAAAACACCACACCACAGCCATATATGTGCACCCATGTTTATAGAAGAGCAATTTGTAATAGCTAAATCTTGGAAACAACCCAAATGCCCATCAACCAAGGAATGGCTAAAAAAGATGTGGTATTTTTATCCAATGGAGTATTACTCAGCTATAAAAAAGATAAACTCGAGGCTTTTATAGATAAATGGATGCAACTGGAGACTATACTCATAAGTCAAATAAATCAGACTCACATATGTAAACATCATATTGTCTCCCTAGCATAAGAACCTGAAAGAGTAAATAAAACCCAAAATGCACAATAGATAATATGAAAGGGAAAGAAATTGCTCAAAGGAAAGAACAACTGGGATGAGGAAAAAAAAAAGAGAGAAAGAAGGCAAAAAAATGTATATATATATGGATAGCTGGGCTAACTGTACTGCTGATGTCTGGTGGTTTATTGAAAGAAACAGTAAATGCTTAATTTTTTTGTATTTTGACCAGTTATGCATGCTTATATCTGGTAATTTGAGCAACTGATTTGAAGACAACAATATGCAATATAACAACCTTTGGTGAATTCCTACCATCTTGTCTAGTAAAACTGTATTGTCTCTGTTTTTTTAATTATTATTTTTTTATTCTCTTCGATGGTTTGATCAATCTTCCATTCTTACATCTGGTAATCTAAGCAACTTCGTTGAAGATAAGAATATATAATATAACAACCACTGCTAATTCCTATCATTTTGTTTTGAAACCCTGTACCACTTTTAATGTTCATGCTTTGTTCTGTTTATATCTATGATGCTGGCGTTTTGCTATTGTTCTTTTTTCACTATTCTCTTTAAAATAAAAATAAGTATATAAAATAAACACTTTAAATGCAAAACATAAAAAAAGGATATCTGTTTTTAAAGTAGCCACTTGGAAAAGGTACAGCTGGCCAGCACCAAGGTGAAAAAGAATCAAGGAGTTGGAGGCTAGAGATCTAGGTTTTCCTCTTGAGTTTTCCACTAAGAAACTGTGTCTCTGATCATGTTTTCTTTCTCCTTTGGGCCTGAGTTTCCTAATAGATTAGACTAATTAATCCCTAAGGAACTTTCTAACTTCAGTGTAAGAAAAAGTCAAATGGTTTCCCAAATTCTTCCCTCGAGTTCCTTCTCACGCATGCCACTGATCAGAGTGGCCCTGAGGAATAGGGTGATATGAACATCTTTGTGTGGGTTTATCTTTTCAGGTGTGCCAGGTGCCATAGGGCCTCAGGGACTTCCGGGTCTAAAGGGAGACCAAGGAAACCCAGGCCATACCATGATTGGAGGAGCTGGCCTTCCTGGCAGAATTGGTTTGCCAGGCCTACCAGGTCTACCAGGCCCACCTGGTAAGTTGTTCATGTTTTTCTTTGGTCTTGAGGCTCAGGTGTGATTCATAGTACAGAAATGTCACGATTTTGTGGGGAGCTTCTCACAGATGAAATAGCTCAGCCAGGGTACATGATAACTCCAGAAAACCTGCAAAAAACGCCTCTATTCTCTCTGTGTAAACCCTGCTTCTACTGGTGTCAGCTACACAGCAAAGTGTTCTTCATCAAAGCACAAGCAAGTAAGGGCCATCAAAATGATCAAACACTACCTAATGCCTTCCAAATTCTGTAGCTATTTCTCTTTAATCTTTCACCAGTCCCAGTCCCTAGGCCTGGGGCTTTTCAGCACCTAGAGAAGCAGCATTGGCTCTTGAGCTTCCCCTAGAGTGGAAGGCTCAAATGGGAGTGGGGGTTCTGAGCACCTAAGAGAGAAGTCATGCCTGTTTCCTCACGGTAGCTGCCCAAAAGCCTACATGGGGGGCCAGTGGTTTAGTTCAGTGATAAAGTATTTGCCTGAGATACAGGAAGCCTGGATTCCATCCTCAGGGCCAAATAAATAACACTTCCAAGGGTCTGTTTACCTCAGATCTTATACCTGTGTAGGAGAGTCTAGATTCTGAAAAAAAAAGACTGGAAATATTCCCCAGCATGATCCTTTGTACCCTAAATCCCCTGACCACTGCAGCTCATATCTCTTTCCTCCTTTGTCATAAGGGGGGCTTTCTGGAGTAAATATTGGGACTGCTGACTTACTGAAGCTACTTTGCTCATCTCTGAATGCCCAGTGTCTAGTCCAGTGCCTGGAACACAGTAGACATTTTGTAAGTAGTAGAGTGAGGCGAGACAACAGAGAATCGTGTTGCCTCTTGATATTTTTGTCTCTGCTGTGGGTGTTAAGACTTAAGGACCCAGGCCTTCACGGTCAAGCTGCTGTGCTGTGTTAACAGCTGCTGATCTTTCACATTTCTCCTTCCTGCAGGTCCACCATCTAAGATTGGAACTCTGCATGGCACAGGGCCAGGATTCCCTGGTCTCCGAGGAAAACAAGGTGTAAAAGGAAATCGAGGCCACAAAGGAGTAAAAGGTGATTGTGTCCCTTTGAGTTTCTTTGTGCCCCAAACTTCTTAGAAAAGGCTTTGTGGGGGATGAGCGAACCAACAGCCTTAGGAACCCAAATGGAAGCAATCTTGGCTCCTGAAAGAGGATTTGATTATAGGATTCTTGGAAGTGCTAAAAATAAGACTGAGGCTGGTAGTTGAGGTCACAAAAGACAAAGCGGCTGGCAGGCTGCTCTTCCTACTCCCCGCACCTACGGATGCTGTTACTGGTAGCCTAGGGTGTTAGCCAGCACAGCCCCTTCCAGTTTGCAAGGCCAAGGCTGAAAGCCACCTGTCATCACCTTTAAAGCAAAGGGCTCTGAACACGTCACAAGCTGCGACTCTGCAAAAGCCAACTGCTCCAAGAAAACAGCTCAAGTCTCCACTGCTGCGGAAGAGCCAGTCAGCACTGCACTGCTTTTCTGCCTTCTGCCTTCCTTCCTCTGCGGGGAGGGTGTTCAAATAAATCCACTATTTACGGCTGCAGCCCAAGTCAGGGTGCTCAGAGAGGTAAAGCTACTGACTGAAGAGAGGTTTAGAGATGGCGTAGCAGTGATGGCGAACCTTTTAGAGCTTTCAAAGATAGCAGCCTGCTGCAGTGTGTGTGCCATAGGTTCACCACCACTGGCCTAGGGGTTTGGGTTATCTGAGATCTTTCCCCCTCTCTCTAGGAATTAATGGCTCTCCTCAGCCTCAAACAGAGAAATTCTAACTTACTCCTCTCCTTTCTCGCTGCCCCATCATAAAATGTCGTTCAGTATGGAAGCAGTGAAGTTTTAGACTCTCAGGTCTTGACATAGTTCAGAAAATTCAGAAATCTTGATCTCTGACATTCAAATTTCAGGAAGACTGTGTTGGTCACTTTCCTTGTTGCTGAGACAAATTGATACTCACCACTCAAAGGAGGAGATGTTTATTTTGGCTCCCGGTTACGGTCTGTGACTGGAAGGCTCCAAGAGGGAACAGCATGGGGAAAAGGCCTGCAGTGGAGAAAAGCTGCTCAGGTCCTGGCAGCCAGAAAACACACAGAGAGAAGGGAGGAACTGGGATGGAGACACACCCTCCAGGCCACACCCCCAGCGACCTGTCTTTTCAGACCAGGCCCCACCTCCTAACAGCAAATCAGCTGTATCACTCACGATTCAACCACTTTCCAAAAGCCCTACCTATGAGTACATGAGGCTTTAGGGAACATTCTCGATCCAAACCATAATAACAAAGACTGAACAGGAAAGGACATTAAATTGCAAGGCTAGACTCAGGATGTTAATTTTGGCCCTTCCCTGACTGACCACAGAGCTGCTGTGTTTCTCATTCTCATTATCATTTGTAAAACAGAGACAACTATAATGCTACCCATTCTGTAAGGCCATGGGCCTAAAGGTTTTCTTTAAGTCTAGACTAGCGAGTGTAATCCTCAAGCTTCATCATACAGGAATACCCCCTAGAGGAAATTATTAAAATTAAATCCTTGGGTTTGGCCTCTTGAGAATCTGACTGCCTAGGATTGGGCTGGGACCCCGAAAGCTGCCTTATAAGCAAACACCACAGGTGACTCAGGCAGGAGGTCAGTGGGTCACACTTGATAAATACGAGTGGAATACCACTCATGCAAAATGTTTGGGACCACAAGTATGTCAGATTTCATATTCTTCAGAGTTTGGAATATTTGTATAGACCTTCCTGGTTGAGCATTCCTAACCAAAAACCTAAAATCCAAAATATTTCAGATTTCAGAGCATTTAAACTCAGTATGTGCTAACCTGAAGAACAGACTGTTTTCTCAGAGTTCTGAGGATCATTAGTTTACTAAAAGTAAGAAGACGTCCTTCAGGATCTTAGGGAAACTTGCAGCCTCTTGTGTTGTTACTAATTCTTATTCTGCAGACCGTGAGCATGGAAAAGGTAAGATGATGGTTGAGCTATATGAGAGTATGTCCTTGATACATTCTCAAAGTACTTTGCTGAAATCCCCATCATGTATGCAAGAATCAGGGGAAAAGGTATTTTGGTGAAGAGAATCTTTGAATGGCTTAGATGCTAGACTCAGCTGGCTAGGTAAAAGTCAGTGGTATACTCGGGCCACGCATTAGACACTAATAACCGGACCTCATCCCACACTAATTAAAGACATACTCTGAAGGTGTTCATTTGAGTCTCTTCTCTTTAGGCTTCTTGATTCCCTCCAAGTCACAAATAACTGCTATCAGGTTTTTCTTCTTGTATAGGAGGAGCCACTTTGTTTTACATTGTCTGTTTTTCTCCCAGGGGACTTGGGTTTTTGTGCTTGTGATGGTGGTGTCCTGAACACTGGACCACGCGGGGAACCAGGCCTGCCTGGGCCACAAGGTCTCATGGGTTTTCCAGGCCTTAAAGGAACCAGAGGAGATCCAGGCTCTGAGGGTGCACAAGGCCCAGCAGGGACTCCAGTAAGTCTTGCGAAACTTTGGCTCTGAGGAAGCAATGGGAGCTTTTAAGGGTCCCTTACTCCCTTTCCTAAAGCACATGAAAGATAGATACAGATAACACAAAGCTTCAGGTTTTTTATTTGTAACACACAGTCTGACTAGATGGTCTCTAAAGTCCCTTTCTGCTTTAACGTACCTATATTCTCTCCCTTCTTCCCACCTCTTTCCACAAAACTGTCTATAATTTGCCTGTACTGTGCTAGGCCCTGAACATTAAGTAGGAGTTAAGATGAACTTTCAACCCTTAAAGATTTCAAAATTTGCCTTGTAGGGAAGTGCATGCCTGCAATCCCAGAATTTGGGAGTTGACGCAGGGGAATCACTGTACGTTCAAGGCAAGCCTAAGCTACAAAGTGAGTTCAAGTCCAGCCTGAACTGCATAGTAAAACCCTATCTCAAAAAGACAAAAAAAAATTCAAAATTTAGAAAGGATAAAAGAATGGAAATTATTATCCAAAATGACAACATAATCTAGTGCTCAGAACAGTGCCAAAATATACCCAAGGACCTGCTTTAGGTCATACCTTTGCTACATTCCAGAAATCTATGAAGTCCATGTTTCTTGAGTGTTCTTCTTATCTCTTTATCAGGGTTCAATTGGACCTCACGGCTTTCCAGGTGTCAAAGGAAAGAAGGGTGAACCAACTCTCAGTACAGGATCAGGGATGCCGGGGGAGAAGGGTGATCCTGGCCCCCAGGGTTTCCCAGGTATAAAAGGAGCTCCAGGCAAGGATGGAGTACCAGGTTTACCAGGTCTGCCAGGTCTTCAAGTAAGTGGATTGTTTCCAGATGATTAGCTCTATACATACTCACATCTGACCTAAGGGAGGTCTGATGGTAACTGAACCATGGGACAGGACAAAAGAAAGAATTCACAATATCTTGTCCTGCCTCTGTCACTGATACTTTTGGCCTTGTGCTTTTCTATAAAATGGGAATCGTTTTCTGGGAATAGCAATTGTTTCATTTGATAAATGCTAGTAACAATTCACCTTGACACTTAAAAATGTTGCAGCTTCCCAGTGCCCTTCCCATTCAAGCAATTCAGTTTCTTTCTGTGACTTCGAGGGTTATTGTTATCCTGGTCATTTCATGCCTTCTTTCCCACCCCTATCTGAAATATCAGATGACCGAAAATTGACAAGACCCATTCCCACTAACTAAACTCAGAGAAGGTTGATAAAGTGATAGAGAACTTTAACAAATCATAAACCATTAGTCATGCTGGTTACCTCTTTCCTATGGTCAAAGAATTCTTCAGATAAGTCTCTGATATGTACTTTAATTATTTTTTTATTGTCTAGGGTGATGGTGGACAGGGATTCCCAGGAGAAAAGGGACTACCAGGAATTCCTGGTGGAAAAGGCCATCCTGGTCGAACCGGTCCCCGAGGAATTGGGCTGCCAGGAGTTCCTGGACCTCTCGGGCCCCCAGGAGAGAAAGGAATAGATGGGTTACCGGGGCAACAAGGCCTCCGTGGACCTCCAGGTGAGTCATGGATCAGATGGCTTTGGACTTAGAAAATCGACGTCTGGTAGAGTGGCCATGACTCAGATGCATTAAATATGTCACAAGATGAGATTTGTCAGACCGTAATCACTACTTTCAATCCTCTTAAGGTTTTTTAAGTAGTGAAGGGGCGATAATGCATTGGGATAATCTTAGAATGAAAAACAATGTATATTTCAGCTCCACTTAGCAAAGAACTTCCTGAAAGAGCAGAGTGAAAATGTCAGAGTTGTGTAGAGGTTATGAGCTCATAAGCTTTGGAAAAGTTCAAAGAGAAGCTGAATGACCATTTATTGCAAATGTCATTGAAGTAGTGAGTAGAGCATTGGATGAGTTTGCCCTCTAAGTTATACAGTAATATCATCAGCATAGAAGAAAATTTCCCCAATTGATGGAATCTCAAATTGGGCAGAGAACCTAGTTGCATCTAGTCTAACTCATATTTTATACCTTAACTCTCTTATTTTTATATTTCTTTTCCTACTTGAATTTCAGGCATCATAATGGTGACATTCCTGTCTATATATTATGAAAGTTCAATGCTATTAATTCATCTTCTTTCATACAGCCAGAACAGCTCTTCATCTGAACTTTTGTTCTATGTTCTATAAGTTCCATGTTTCCATTAGTGGTACCACAGTTCTGATAGTCATCTGAAGTTTGAAAATTTGAGGTTAGCTCTTTCTTCCTTTGACATGAATCATATTCTTTGCTTCCTCTCCTTGCTACTAAGTTCTTATTATGCCATGCCTACCTGTATGTTTTTGGAATACATGGATGGCTAGTTGGGAGGATAGATGGATGGAAAGTTAAGTGAATGACAGCTTCTATCTCCTACCTCAGCCTATTTCCATTCAATTCTACTTGAACATTGCTCCAAATTTAATGCCATAAAGTAGCAATATCATCAAGTTACTCTCCTCACCCAAAGCTACAAATGTTCCTTATTGAATGGAGAATAGTGTCCAAATGCTTCAGCATGGAATTCCCAAAAGTCTCCAAACATGGATATAATCAGCCTTTTCAACCTTATACTCACACTCTTAATAATAAAAAAATTTAAAACGAAGATACTAGTCTTCTTCCCTGTACTGAAACACAAATATCTTCATTTCCAACTCCAAGAGTTTGCTCATGTTCCCTTCCTCCTTTTTCTATGTAGTCATGTCTTGTTCATCTTTCAAGGACGTAAGCCCTACTTCTTCCATAAAGCTTTCCCTTCACCTCCACAGTATGTCATTGCTTCTTAAATTAAGCGTCCTCTTCCATTAATACTTTTACTTTTCCTAACTATAGTGTAAGTTTCTAGATACTAGGGAAGGTGAGTGATACGTTACTTTTCTGAACCTGCCCATGATAGTGCAATGTCCATAGAAGATTACTATGTACTTGGAAAAGAAAGTGTCCTCCCAATAATCAAAGAGCTATTTCTTAGGCTTCTTTCTCTTGTTGTCACTTTCAGGAATTACAAAAAAAAGAAGACAAGATAGCAGGTTCTATAAGTTTTTGTCTATTTTAAAATCTAGTTTTGTGAACCAATGTAAAAAGCATAATGGTGCAGGTTAAAACTTGATCATTAAAGATTCTTAAAACCAGGTTAGAGGGGCTGGGAATTTAGCTCAGCGGCACAGCATCTACCTGGCAAGTGCGAGGTTGTGAGTTCGATTCCTGGTTCCGCAAAACAAACAAACAAACAAAAAAAAAAACCAGGTCAGAATTTCATTTCGCAAATTCCTAGGAAGGCTGTGAGAAATGTTATCAAACAATATCAGTCTCCTCTTTGGAAGTCCTGGCATCAGCTATAGCTTTGCTTCCAGCTCTGTTTCCAGAGAAATTCCTCATAGTCATTCCACTGCTCCTCTGCTAATTGATGGTTCTTCACTCCAGGTCAGCACACTGTCCAGGAAACTAGGTTACAAAATGAGTTATAATACCATGGCACCTATAAACTCACATGCCCTGAAATCTGAATGCTATCAGCATTCCAACTCTTTAACAATAGGTTGAGTCAACAGAAGGAAGCCTATAGGATCATTTCTGTCCCAAACGTCACTAGTTCCTGGACACAGAAAGTTCTCAGGAATATAGTACTACAGTGTGCTACAACCAGAAGATGCCTTATACAGGAAATGTCCTTGTTGCCATACCAAAAATTTCAAAACAATTATTCTATTTAAAGCATTAGATTTATTTTTTTTTTCTTTGAGGTAACCAGATATAACTCCACAAATCTAAGTTTCCAGTGATAGCCCACGCTAGGACAGCTACACTGCCAAATGAGGGAATGTACTCACCAGAAACTTTTCAACCTACAAGTGTAAATTATTACAAACCTTGGTCAAGCCAACAGCTATTTCCAAAGAGGCTTTGACTCCAGAGGATCACAGTAATCCGTCACCCTGGTTGTAACTGAAGTGGGTTCCAGCACTCTCGGCTCAATACAGAGGTTGAGTTTGGCTGGTGGGCACATCCAGGCTGCAGACAAGACTGCCCTTTGGCCTCAACAGACTTCTGTCCCAGTTTTCTTTTCTTCTTTGTTGGTTGGTCTACATGATTACCGCTGCAGGGGAATGGTTGGTAAAGAGGAGACTTAGACACAGAGGGAGGTAAGAGCTAGCTACAGGTTCTCAGATACTAGTGTCGGCCACATTCCTCTTCTTTTTTATTCTCACTTGTCTCACATTCACAAACACCACACTGGAGACTCTGTTTGAAAAGGGTGATTGTACTGGAACAGAAGTCTGTCTTCAGCACCATCTCTTAAAGGATTTGTTGTTTTGATCTGGTGGTCAAAGGGGAAAGTATCTATGAAACCGATGTGATAAATTAGAGATGCGTGGCTTCACATTTGGACACATCCAAATATATTTAAATAGGGATATTTGTATTTTATCCAGTTTGTTTCTTAAAATATACATAAAGTAGTAGAATTGCAATGGTAAGAGTTTGACATATTGGACCCAATGAGCTGTTGAGATAGTTGGGGGCAGGAGAGTCTCATGCAGGGTAACCTCATGACCCCAGCTCCAGAGGCCATTCTCTGGCCTAGTTCAAAAGATGCAGATCAAAGCAAAGTATAAGATTGGAATCCCTCTCCCAGTGGAGCATCTCAACATGAGGGTCTTGCTTATAGAGTATATTTCCTTATGAAGGAAATAAATCTCAGAAATAACCCTGTCATCTCATTGTCTAGCAGGACATAGATGAGTGTGCCCACCCATGGAGAAGGATCCAAGCCTATAGCCACCTCTCCACCTGTGTTAGTAGGACTGTAAAACTCTGAGGTCTAGAAGGCAGAATATTGAGGCCAAGGGTACAAAATAGTGTCACTAAACTGACTGAGATAGAAACCAGGGCGTGGCCTTGTAGGGGCTCTTTTGAATGTTCCTCCTTAAATACACTAAGAACTGTTATTTACTGAGCATGTACTAGGGTACAAGGCACTCTGCTAAGTGCTATGGTTCCTGTTATACACATGAGGCTCAGGGAAGTTAAGTGTCTTGTCTGCACCGGTAGTTATTAGAAGAACTAGGATACCAGCTCAAATCTGTCTGGCTTTATAGCCCAACATAGCCACTATTGCACACTGTTCAATTCTCATTATTGATTTAGGGATGAAACAAGTGACTTTTATTGCAAAAGACAAGTAGAATCCTAGGAGAAGTGCCAGCCAGTTGATTAAGTAGTCTCAATCACAGGCTGCCTATGTATTTTTCAGAAAAGTAATTTGTGATTTATTTTAAATACAGACAAATGCTATAGCAGTTTATTAGAACTGTTGGCTCTGTGGTTTAAAGCAGGCCTGGGAGGACTGTTTAATAAATAGGCAAGACTAATTTTAATTAGCATAGCAATTGTTCATAGATGGCGCTTGAGGGAGCCAACAATTCGCTCACCAGTATTTTATTAAACCCCCCCTCTGTGATCTTACAGAGTCTTTTTATTTGCATTACGAGTGAGCAAGGAAGAATTTGCTAGGGGAAGAATTCTTGGTGTCAATTCCGACATCCTGAATACTGAAATGGACTGCCCCTTTTCCCTGAAGAGCAGAATTGACAGTTTCACATTTAAAAAACTGAGGGAAGGGTCACCATGTGTCTTCACGGCCAAGAGACTGGTCCTTCAGTGTCTGCCTGGTACAGACATATAGGTCCAAGAACAATCAATAGGTTTCAGTACACCCTAAATAAGTTGTGTCTCAAAAAAGCCAATGTTTGGGGGAAGCTTCATTTTAAGAAATTGGTAGGCATGTACTTGAGGGGTTTTGGCTTCAAATTCTTCAATCTAGTAATGCAGGCAAAGGGACCCTCTCCCATCTTCGGGATAGGCTCTGTCTAAGCAAAGGGCAAGTATACAATTTCTGTTTGCTGTTGTTCCTAGTTAAGTAACACCTGCCATACAGGTGACTGCTTGCCCAATGGGTACCAGTGGTTTGATAAGAAACATCCCAGCACTTTGACTCTAAGAACATCCTTATCTCTAAGCAGATATATTGATAGTGATTCCCAAGAGTGTCTCGCTGTTAAGCGGGAAGGACTTGGTTATACCATTAAATGAAATCCCATTAAAGGAGCCTGCCAGGGGGAAATCTTCCCTGACTCAGTGAACTGACCACATACATACATTTTACCATTTACAGGAATCACCTTGCCTTGTATTATTCCTGGGTCATATGGTCTGTCAGGATTACCAGGAGTTCCCGGATTAAGAGGTATGGAATGAGGCTAGAAAAAGCCACTGGGTACACTTAAGGGCCATGAGCCAGAGGAAACAAAGTCGGCCCCAGGAGCATTTGAAGATTCACATTCTTCCTGAGGGGTACCTTGGGGATTGAGGAAATAGAATGGCTGCTGGAGAGGGTAGTGTGGGTAGGTGAGAACAGGAGAGACCCTCCAAGAGACGAGAATTATTGACTGAATATCACAAATCATACATAGACACACTGACTTTCCTTTCCCTTCATTACTTACATTTGGGCTTTCAGGCCCTAAAGGATTCCGTGGCCTCCCTGGGACTCCAGGCCAGCCTGGATCTCGTGGAAACAAAGGAGAGCCTGGAAGTCCAGGATTACTACATCTCCCTGAACTGCCAGGTAAGGAAAAGAGCTCTTCTTCATCTGTTCCTCCTTTGTGTGCCTATATGTGTGCATTGTAGTCACCCTCTATCAATGACATTAAGCTAGATTTGCCCTCTGCTGTGGTTGGGATGGTTTGTTTTCACAACCAGGGAAGATAGCATACAGCTATAGAATGACAATGTATCACAGCAGTAATGGCTAGTCAATATCAGCTGGAAAAAAAATCCTTAACTTTCAGATGAGGAAACTGAGGCTAAGATAGAAAAAGACTTGCTCGAGATTGCAAAGCCATTAGTGACCAGGACTCTCCAGGTCACCTGATTACCAGTGCTTTGTCAGTTTTCTGGGTCAACTTCTTAAAGGTCAAAGAAAGATTCAGATCAGTCAGAAGGAAGGTGTCCATTTCTCTGCCTTTTTTCACACCCTGTTGTTCTAACCGGAGCTTCATGGGGCTACATTACACCAGTGGTTCTCAAACTGTGTTCTCTGGGCCAGTACCTGCATCACCTGGGAACTTATTAGTAATGCACATTCTCAGCCTTTCTGTAAGGCCAGCTATTCAGACATTCCAAGATTTGGGGCCAGAAATCGGTGTGTTACCCCAGGTGATTCTGAATCACCACTGCTCTAGGGCTTCAACCTCATCTCGGACCATGTACCCCAGAGCTCACTGATTCCTCAGTTTACCCCATACATTTTCCCCACCATAGAAGTGGGAGGTGTGACAGCAAGAGTTAGACAGCTCCAGAAAAGATTGAGCTTTTGCCAAAAGGCCTCAAGTGTAACCTGTGTTTTTTAGTACCTGTTGAGCTCAGGAGCAGCTTGAGTACTGCCCATGGCTAGCCTCATGAAAATAGAACCTTCGCCAAGTCGTAAGTTAGTTCGTGCCTCTGCACAAGTCCTCGCAGTACCAGAGACCCCTGACCATTATTAACATGTTTGCTTTTCTGTTGTAAAACTCTGTCTCAGATCTCTACACAAATTGCTTCTAAATATCCGTAGCCTTTTATTTTTGCCTCTTTACGTATTTTAGGATTTTCTGGACCACGTGGGGAGAAAGGCTTTCCTGGATTTCTGGGGCGTCCTGGAAAAGACGGCTTGCCTGGAAAGGCTGGCAGCCCAGGTTTACCAGGATCCAAGGGAGCCCCTGGTGACATATTTGCCGCTGAAAGTGGTGCTTCGGGGGCTCAAGGCCAACAGGGAGTGCCAGGGGACAGAGGATTTCCTGGAGACTCTGGCCCTCCAGGACCCATGGGTGATTCTTTTGTCCCACATATTTAACAATCAACAGAAATACTTACCGTAACTGGTATACTTGCATGAATATGGGATAACTGATTAATTGGGGAATTAAAATAAAATATTATTTTGTTCTGTCTTTCTCTGGGGGAAGTTTTTCTTAAATGTCCTAAATCCACTTGCTGGCTTATTCATAATAACTAATAGTCAAATTTCTTGCCAAGCCTTTGATTTACTGCTGGAAATAGCAATAAGGCTGGAGCTGAGAAGAGAGTAGAACCTGGGATGAATCCTAGGCAAACCTTTTCGGCTGGAAGTTGGGCTGGTGACCCAGTTCCTGCTGTTGATCCAGGCTGTGATCATCCAACTCCTCCCTTTTATTAGGTTCACATGGGCAGCCTGGCTTGCTAGGTCCCAAGGGTGACCAGGGCAGCCCTGGAACACCAGGACAAGTGGGACAGCCAGGCCCCCCTGGGTCTAGTGGTCTTCATGGCATCAAAGGCAAATCCGGGCTCCCAGGACCACCAGGTCTTCCAGGCATTTCAGGTAGGTCCACTGAAGGAAGAAGCCCAGCTTGACAGACTTGGGCCCGGGCGACTGAGGGGCAATAGCAGCAGTGAGACATAGTCAAAGTTTAGAATGAGATTTGACTTTCCTAACCTCTCAGGTTTCAAATCTCAGGTCATCCCTGGCAGTGCCAACCAGAACAGACTGCTACAGTTAAGCTTCCAAAATATGACAACATATCCCTTCCCGCCCCTCCCGCATGGCCTCATTTCCCCTTTTCATACTTTGGCCTATTTCCCGCATTCTCCAGTGGAGAAGCTGCCTGTCTCGGTGAGGGCACGTTTAGCCCATCTCCACTGCCTTCTCTGGGCCCTCGGGGAGTCAGTCCACTTTGGTTTGCAAAGGGGCTTGAGCAGAATGTGATCACCCCAGCATTCTGCCTCTTCAGTGAATGTGCCTCTGAGGACAGGTGGCCAGAAAGTGGCTTTACTCAGCAATGGGCCTAACACCCCCGGTTGCAGCCTGCATTTTTCTTGGTCTACCCTTCTCACTCTGCCTCAGTTACTCCACCACCACCCTTCCCCTTGACCCAGCAACTGAAGGTGAGTTATTTGCACAGCCATTAATATCCTCTTTATCACCTCTGTCCTTTTGTTTCTGGAGTCTTCACTTAGGCTGCCTAGGTGAAAAAATACAGCACAGAAGCTCACAGACTAAAACCCCACCAGGGAATTATCTGACTGTACACTATAACATGGTCTTGCTTACAAGGCCAGGGATCCCTGAGCTCATGCTGTGGAGTTGGCTCCATTGAATTTCCTTCCCTGTGGTGGAGTCCCCCGTCACAGCCTCTCATTGGAATCTTGAGGCTCACAGCTACTTGATGCTTTTCATTCCATAGAAAGCTAAGTCAGCCATTCATTTAGGTCCTTGGGGGCCCGAATACCTCTGTCCTCGTTGGTTTAATCCTTTGGTTTTTTAATTCCCTTGCTTTGTACCTGAACATTCCACTTTGGCAGCAGCTCAGGAGGTTAATCCTATTGACCAACTTAAAGTGTGGTAAAAGACAGCTCAGAATACTTAGGAGATAAAATGGGCCTTGTGGGTTTCTACAGTACTTGGCACTAGGGGGTCTTTCAACCTTAATGCCAAGGAACTGGCTGACTTAACTGCTTGCTTGAGGGATTAAAAGGGCAGCCCTGTATCCAAGGCTCCCTGGGAGGCTGAAACAACAGCTCGGCTTTAACCTCTACTTCACTGATTGGCCCAGGAAGCAGGCATTGTAGTGTGATTCAGAGTGGAAGTATGAAAACCGGAGCCCAGTTGCCACCCTGGCATCCAAGAGCTCCATTTAGAAGCTAAAGCATGGTCCACATTCATAAGGGAAGTTATGATCAGAAAGGAGTTTCGTTTACTTCCAACTACTGTGCTAGGCTGGAAGTAATAGTCATTTGGGGTGGCACTCTAGTGCGTAGGTGCTAATGTTTCAGCCAACTAAGAACTCTGCCTGTTAGCAGATTGCATATGTCATTAATGGCTAAAAGGCCATCTGCAAAACCCAGCAAGCCAACTAACCTGATGCTATGGGAATAGGCAGTCATACAGATATGGCTGGAACTTCACTTAACTGCTGTCCTTTCTGTTCTTTCCTGTGCCAATTTAGGATATCCTGGAAAAAAAGGTCCAAAAGGCGAGAAAGGGCTCCCTGGATCAACTAGCAAAAGAGGTCTACCTGGGATGAAAGGCCTTCCAGGACCCCCTGGGCTAACTGGCTTCCTGGGGAGTCCAGGCCTGCCGGGGGTTACTGGGCTGCCAGGCCTCCCAGGTCCAAAGGGTAAGTGAAATGATCAGGAAGGCCGGTGAAGGGAGCAGACCAGTGAATACGCAAAAGGAGTATCCCAGCTGCCCAGCTCAGCCCCTTCTCTCTACCTGAGAGTGGGCCACAGCCCAGGCTCTCAGTGGCAAGACCCTTGGACAGGGCTAGTACTAAGAGAAGACTCCCACCAAAGGTGTGTCAACTACCCTGCCTGCTGGGTGGTTAGTTGGCTTGCTGGGTTTTGCAAATCCAGCAAGAAAAGCCCAAGCAGTAATAGCCACATCGAGCCTGCTCATATGCATGACATTTGCCGTGAAGCCTGATACCTGTCACTTCCTACGATTGCCCTGAGAGTCAGCATGTATCATCTGTTTTAAGCAAGGGAAAGTGACTGGTCTAAGGTCACACAAGCAGTTAGCAGCAGAGTTAGGCTACAGCTCTATCTCCCTGCTTCCTAGTCCTATGTTTTTGTTTCGCTTTATTTTGTCTTTTGTTTTTCTGTGCCACATGAGCTCTGCCTTGGTGAATCATAAGCAAGGCTTCCCTTCTTTCCTGTGTGTTGCTTAGTGCCACATCTCTGTTCCGGAGAGTAATACAATGTGTGACGACTAAAGACTTGGTAGTGACTGAGACTTTGGAATACAGCAATCTGGATTTGAATCCCTTCATGGAAATGTCTTAGTTATGTGACACTGGACAAGTAATTCTACTTCTCTGTGCTTCAATTTGTTTCCTTAAATGAAAACACATAAAATAATAGAAATTCTGTTTTTCAACAGGTGAGAAGGGGTCCATTGGACTACTAGGTTTTCCAGGACTACAAGGTCTCCCTGGTTTTCCTGGTGCAAGTGGATTAAAGGGAATTCCTGGGTTAGTTGGAAAAGTGGGAACATCTGGACGGGCTGGAAGTGCTGGTGAAAAGGGTGAGTAGAAGAAGTGAATTCTGAAACTGCCACCACTGCTTTCATGTACATTTGCGTGTTGATTTGTTACCGTGGTTTTTACCAACCCTATGTTAGACAATAAGACATGAGACTACTGAATTAAGCCATTTCAAACAAAAAGATGAATTATTCTGAGTTAACACTGCATGTTAGCTTAGTGTGGCAGTGCACGCCTGTAATCCCAGCACTTAGGAGGCTGAGGCAGGAGGACTGCTGTGAGTTTGAGACCAGCCTAATCTAGTGAGTTCAAGGCCAGCCTGAACTACATAGCAAGACTGTGTCTCAAAAAAGGATAAAGAAAAACAAAAACCCACTGCATGTTAGATCCTATGTTAGCCATCTTTCCGCTACTATAACAAATACCCAAGAAAATCAGCTTAAAGGGAGAAATATTTATTTTGGTTCATGGTTTCAGAGGCTTCAGTCTATGGTCGCTTGGCCCTGTTGCCATTACAGCAGCATATCATGACAGGGAGCGCATGGTGGAGTAAGCTACTCACCTTATGACAACTGAGAAGCAAAAAAGGGAGGAAAAGAAGAAAAGAACAGAGTCCCTCCATCCCCTTCAAGGGCCTGCCACCACTGACCTAACTTACTCGTACTAGGCCTCATCTCAAAGCTTCCACCACCTCCCAGTGTTCCATGGGCTGGAGAATCAAGCTTTTTCAATACATGGACTTTATCCGAACAATAATAATCTGCCCCATAAGGTTCATGTCAATCTCACAATGAAAAAAAAAAAAAATATATATATATATATATGTAGTCCAGCCATAAGAGTCTTCAAAGAATTAACTCTGCCAGCATTGCACAAAAGTTCATATCCAAAGTGTTCTCTGAGACACACAAAATTCTCAGCTCTGAGCCTCTGTAAAAAATGAAAGAACAAGTTACATATTTTCAAGGTACAGTTGCACAATGTGAACATTCAAATTCAAAAACAGAAGACTAATGGCATAGAAAGGAAAGATCTGACCAAGCCAAGACTGAAATCCAGCAGGACAAACATTAAATCATGCAGTACCACATCCAGCATTGCATGCACCCTGAGGTAGAATGTGAGCTCCCAAAGGCTTGGGCAGCCCCATTCCTATGAACTTGCTGGCTGGGTTGGGCTGGATCTATTCACTGCCTGCATCTTTCCTTAGCAGGTATTTCACATTCCTGGCATCTCTAACTTTGTGAGAACTCCACTGTAGGTTCAATTTCACACTCACAGCTTTCATACACCACCCTGATGCTGCCTGGCCTCCCAGATGTTCTTTTGAAATGTTGTTGGAAGCCTCCATGACCCTAGAGCTCTTACATTCTGCACACCTGCAAAACCAGCATCATATGAACAAAACTAAGGTATACTACCAAAGTGAACTGCACCTGGGCCAGTTCTAACCACCGCTTTAGCAGCTTCTGAGTGCCTGGACAGCTGAACACAGGGAAACATTTCGCCAGGCTGCCCTTACGTGCAGGGCACCTGTACGTGCTCTTGAAAGGTTTCTCATAAGGAAAAGTCTTTGAAAACAAGTTTATACTTTTATAACTTTGAGTGTGTGGTGGGGGATGAATTGAGTCTTATCAGTTCTTTACATCCCCTCAAGGCGCCTTTCCTGTTGTCTCAGTGCAAAGTAATCAGCTTTTTTTTAATAGCGCTATTCTCTTTAAGAACTGTACCTTTCTTGCAAGTACCTTTAAATTCTCTCCTTTCTGACAAAAATGAAAATTTTCCAAATTCTTCTGCCCTGCTCTTCTTTGCTTCTGGTCCTCACAGTAAATTTGGCTAGAAGCATGCAGTAATACCCATGCCACAGTGTGAGCGCTTTGCTGGCCGAAATTTCTACTGCTGGTTAAACTACTCTGTTACCTTTAAGCTCAGCTTCCCTTGAAGTATCAGGATATGGACATAATGCAACCTTTTTTTTTTACCATGATATAAGGAAGGCCTCTCGTTGAGTTCCTAATAGAGTAATCATTTCTGTTTGAAATCTCATCAGCATAGGCTTTACTGTCTACATTTATGTCATCTTTCTGGGCTGCTGAACCCCTCTCAGAATTGCCTGTTAGGCTCAGCTTGTAGCATTCTAAGTTTTCACTAGCCCAATCCTTAACGCTTTTCCAAATTCTTCCCATAAGCCAAATAAGCAAAAGGTTTTTTTCCACATTGTCTCAGGTATAGCCATAGCAACAGCCCCATTTTCTGTACTAATTTTTTTTATTTTAAAGAGAATTTTAAAATAACAAAATAACAACATAGACAAGAATGAAACAACACAAAACCAATAAAAATGATACAGGGTTTTAAAATGAAATGATAGGAATTAACAGTGGTTGTTATATTACATATAGTTATCTTCAATGAGGTTGCTCAGATTACCAGATGTAACAATGCAAGATTGATCAAGCCATTAAAGAGAACAAAAACTCTTTAAAAATATTAGAAAAGATACAGAGCTTCACTAAACAAGAAATGCAAATTAAAACAACATTGAGATTCCATCTCACCCCAGAAAGAGTGGCTATCATCAAGAAATCAACCAATGACACATGCTGGAGGGGCTGTGGGGAAAAAGGAACCCTTCCCCAGTGCTGGTGGAGTCTTGACTGGTGAAACCACTGTGGAAATCAATGTGGAGATTCCTCACAAAACTAGGATTAGAAGTCCTGCTTAACCCAGCTATTCCCCTTCTGGGTGTTTTCCCAGAATAATTAAAAACATCATACCACAGTGATATATGTGCACCCATGTTTATAGCAGCACAATTGGTAATAGCTAAATCTTGGAAACAACCCAAATGCTCAACTGAGGAGTGGATAAAAAAGATGTGGTATTTTTATACAATGGAATGTTACTCAGCTATAAAAAATATAAACTCAAGGCTTTTATAGGTAAATGGATACAACTAGAGACCATACTCATAAGTGCACTAATTTTCTATGGTAACTTTTTGTTACTATAACAAAACTTGAGATAACCAATTTATAAGGACAGGAGTCTTATTTTGGCTTAAAGTTTCAGAGGTTTCAATCCATAATTGCTTGGCCCTATTGCCTTTGGACCTGTGGCAAGGTGGTGCATCATGGCAGGTTGCCTGTGGTGGAACAAGCTGCTCACTTCGTGGTGCCCAGGAAGGAAAAAAGGGAGAAGAGACCAGAATCCTACAATCCCCTTTAAGAGCACAACCCCAGTGAGCTAACTTCTTCCCACTGAGCCCAATTTCTCAAAGACTCCACCACCTCCCAATGTACCATGAGCTAAGGATCAAACGTTAAACATAGCCTTTGGGAGACGTGCATCCAAATAACAGAAGCTGGGGCTGGGGATTTAGCTCAGCGGCAAAAGCGCCTGCCTGGCAAGCGCAAGGTCGT
>NW_004955490.1:7744964-7784296 GCF_000276665.1 Chinchilla lanigera
AAAAAAAAAAAAAAAAAAAAAAAAAAAAAAAAACAAACAAATAACAGAAGCTTTAACTATACATTCTCACATTACCCTTAGAGGAGGGTTTGGGGCAAGGTCTAAAGTTACGGATGGACTTTGGGTTTGAAGAGAATATATACACAGAAATGCAAAGTTCAGAGGGTAGGGTAGGGAAGATGATGGAAGGGCCCAGAAAGAGGGGGTGATGTGGGAAGAAACAATGTCAAACTCAGCCTTTCCCTGTCTCTGCATTTAATTCCCTCTCTCTCTTTCTCTCTCTCTCTCTCTCTCTCTCTCTCTCTCTCTCTCTCTCTCTCACACACACACACACACACACACACACACACACACACACACGCTGATCACCTGCTCTCTATTCTTGCAGGAGACAGAGGTGATCGAGGCCCAGTTGGAGTACCCGGTCCCAGACCTCCGATGCTGAGTCTGTGGTTCAAAGGCGACCAAGGCTCTCAGGGATCAGCTGGATCAGATGGATTTCCTGGGCCCAGAGGTGATGAGGCAGGGGATGGTCAGGAGAAATGGCCAAGAAAGCGTATACAGCCAGATTTCACTTCCTTTCTGAGAAAAGGCCCCATGGAGCAGCAGTGCGGGTGGCAGCATAAGGTCAAAGAAGGCTGTTTTCCCTGAACTTACAGATCCCAGGACTTTGAGACTGCCATTTGCCATTGCCACGATGGAATTGAGGTTTTGAACCACAGATCGTGGCATCTCTGGAAAACCACGCTATATACTGGGGTTAGAGCACTGAACTGTTTCCCCGGTGCTGGAGCAGGGGTGACCTTGACAGTGCCCCAGAACACTGAAGGCACCTCTCTGCTCCCAAGGGGTAACTTGCTCCACCCTCCAGCTTATACTTAGCCTGTGACTCAGGACATCTACACCTGGACAAGCAAGTTTTCTCTCACCTAGAGTCTTTTTCCAGGACCTTTTGCTTTTTCTGCAGGTGACAAAGGAGAGGCTGGCCGCCCAGGGTCACCAGGCCTGCCTGGAGCTCCTGGCTTCCCCAGCACCATCAAAGGGCTTAGCGGGATGCCAGGTGCCCCTGGCTCCACGGGGCTGCAGGGCTTACCTGGCCTGAAGGGTTCCTCAGGAATCCCAGGTTTTCCAGGAATGCCAGGAGAAAGTGTAAGTGTGCCTAGATCCTTGCTTCTTCACCAGAGAAGGGCCTCCGGAGCAGGGGGACATGCTTTCCAGTGCCCACCTTTCTGATCCTAGCCTCCCCCTTTTCTTGGTACTGGGAATCAAACTCACAGCCTCATGCTTGCCAGGCATTCACTGCGCCGCTCAGCTAAATCCCCAGCTCACTAGCCCCTTTTTCCAGAATATCCTCAAACGAAGCCCACTCCTTGAGTCTGACAGCTCGACTCTTTCCTGAATACCCACCCCCTTTTCTCTGCCTTTATTCACATTATCTCAGGAACGTGGCAGAGCCTCCTCCCTCCTCTGCACTTGTCAATACTTGGCTGCCCTTTACGCCCCAGCCCAGGCACCATCGCCTCAGAAATCTCTCAGCTCCCACTGTGCTGGTACCCTTCACTCATCACTGCTTTGATTGATCTATTTGGTTCTCGGGGGATCTGACTTCCTTGATGAGATTGCTAGGGCTTAAGAATAAGAACTACCATACATCCTTCTTTGTCTGCACCCCACTGCCAGCATCTCACATTGAGCTAAGCACATCGTAAAGATTCAGTTCGATTTCTTGATGTTTTGATAGAGAGATCTTTGAAGATCCACAGGGGCAATAACTAGCAAAGAATCAGCAAGAGTTTCTCCGGGTTCTTAAAAGGCAGAGTAGAGTAGGCTTAGCAAAAAGATAGACTTGGATTTGATCTCCATGCTATCACTAATTAGCTCTGTGATCTTGTGCACATTAACTTCTCTGAGCCTCATTTTCCTCATAAAAATGGGAATAATGTTCAAACCTTTTTCAGATAGTAGTGAAGATAGAGATGCTGTGTGTAAAGCATTAACATTGTGTTAGGCACAAGCTCTGCATAAGTAGTAGCAGTATTGAAACACTGAAATGAACTAGGCACAAAACACCTGTGCTCTCTGCAGGCGAAGTCCCTGTCCTTCGAGAGTGTCAGGCCACTTGGTGGAGAGAACACACATACACATATTTGAAGCAATTGCAATATAAACAGTTTTAGGCTGAATGGTCTGACTCCTCACATTCTGTATAAGGAATGATGGAGACAAAAAAGGAAGGCATTCCCTGAGGGGCCTCAGTATAACCAGAGGCACATAGTTAGGAGTAACTATGGCAATGCCAGATGAAGCCAGGCAAGGAAGCAGGCAGAATGGGGCACGGGCAGGTATCCTCGGTGGTGGTCGGGTGGGCACGGTGACCCAGCTCAGTACTCAGCCTCCTGCCAAAAGCATGTGTCTTTACTGGGTGTATATACAAATGAATCAAAACCATACCAGAAGAACTGTGCTGACAGCAGCTGACATGCCCAATTCCCAGAGTCAGACAGGGTGACCATGCAGAGGACTAGCCCTGCATGGTGAAGCCACACTTATGTGTAGTGGCTCTAGGGCTTTGGCCAGTATGGTGGTAGCTGACTGAGGAACACGCTGAGTGCCTGGCCTGTCATGGTCTGCATTTTCTGAGACTTGCTAGAGCAGTCAAACTTTGATTTGCCAAGGTTTCAGTTTTGGCAAATTAAAAGTTATAAATGACTGTCTTGGTTACTTTTCTGTCATTGCTGAGACAAAATACCTGATGCCCAAAATTAAGGAAGGAAAGGTTTATGTAGCTCACAGTCTGTGGAGGTTTCAGTCCATACTCCACTGGCTCTGAGGCAGAGGAGCACATGGCACAGGGCAAGAGTTCAAGGCAGCAGAAGATAGTAAAGCAGCAAGAGCAAAAGGGAGGGGTGGAGGCAGGCAGTCTCTTTCTCTCCCTTGCATATGCAAACTATCCACCCCAGGGCGGTGTAACACTCACACGCAAGAATCTAAAACTCTGAAAGCCTGCCCTCTGACTGCATGAGGATTTAAGAGGACATGCAGACACAAACCATAACAATGACAAGACAAGGGTTAATTTGCATATAGAATCCTTCCAGTATAAATCCCAAGTACACTTTGGCCTCTGGCTCATCACCTTCCCATTTGCAGAATGTACGCCACCCCACCCCCACACAGTCTACCCTGATACAGGAGTGTGTGACAGACATCTCTCAGGCAATAGCTTGAATGGAAAGGGAGTGAGATGGTGGGGAGCTCTGAGCTCTGGGCAGAAATGATGACTCTCATTTTGCTTTGAAGGGTTCACAGGGTCTCACTGGAGCTCCTGGACTCCTGGGAGCATCTGGTCTCCCAGGATCAAAAGGTAAGGAGCGCTTTGTCTTTTAATTTGTTTTTGTTTGTTTGTTTGTTTTTTAGAGCAAGATGGATTTACAGCAGGCCCAAGGCTCTCTTAGAGGGAGACTTTCTGCTTAGGAGACAGTGAATTGGTTTACATTTCCCCTTTGGCCAGCCCTTCCTCAATCCTTGTTCCTCAAAGCAGCTGTAAAGAAGGGTACCTATCAAGCTCTCTCCAGGGCTTTCACAGAGCCAAGAAAAAGGCTATTCTTTGACATACTAATTTAACCCATATATTTTCCAGACTCAGCAGCAGAAAACTTCAGCTCCACCTAGTGTCTTCCCCTGATGATCCCAGCCCACTAGGCAGGAAAACTTCCCATACTTGCTGGCATCACTGTTTGATTCCAGTGATGTTTCAGGCCCCACCTACCACTTTCCCTGTTCATAGCCTAGTGATATGTTTCCCAATAAAAATGTACAGCATGCAACAACATATCATACCAGTACCCCGGTAGCATTCCAGCTCCTAGGCAGTAATTGGTCACCTTTTACCCAATGGATAATTTTGTTAAGGAGCTCTGTTAGCTATACTGAATCTGAAAAAAAGAACTGATTAAAATAGCTCATTTGTACAAAATGAACTACAGCTGCTCCCAAGCATTTAAACAGTGTCTTGTTATTACCAGGAGATAAGGGCCAGATGCTTGAAATTTCCGGTAGCCCAGGACCCAAGGGACAACCTGGTGACCCAGGTATTAAAGGTAAGGCTACTATACTTTTGTCTCGTGTGCCTCATAGACTCTTCAAAACTGAGTAGTAGAAGACATTTTGAAGGCCAACTCCAAGTGCTGCCACTTCACCCAGTGCAGAAAAATGTGCTTCTCAAACATTTAAACCTATACCCCCACGTATGGAATATACTCAGGACAAGTCTACTTACTTGTCCACTAGGTGGTATCTTCCAAATGTGAATACAGCTACGACAATCATTTTCAGAGCTTCTTCATTAGCTCAGGTTCCCTCAGCAGTTCAAAAGGGCTTCACCCTCCTCCTTATGGAAGGTAAAACCTTCCACTCCACTTCCTTCCCATGGATGAATGTATTTCCAAAAATGTGACCTGACCACTCAGTATTCTTCTTGATTTACAGGTGTGAAAGGAAAAGATGGACTAGTTGGTGACGTTGGTTTCCCAGGAAACAAAGGTGAAGGTGGAAAAGTTGGTATTTCTGGAGATGTTGGCCTTCCTGGCTCCCCAGGTACCACGCCATATGACAATTTTATTCTAAAATAAAAGTTAGGATTAACTTCAAGCCATACTCTATTCTGAACTCCTGCCTTGATTTCACATTTAGGACGTCCGGGAATTGCAGGTATCAGAGGAGACCCAGGATTTCCAGGTTCCTCTGGTCATTCAGGGACCCATGGGCCCCTGGGCCCCTCTGGATTAATTGGACCCAAAGGTATGTGTATTTGACAGTAGAAGGTGCAGAGAAGTATTCTCCCGCAATAAAGGACAGCACCTCCTTTATCTTAGAAGACAGTAGGGTTAAGCTATGCCCAGGGGAGTCACTGACTGGGCTACATGAAGAATCATAGGAAAGGAGAATGAAGAGGAAGGGAGGTAGACAAGCATGAATGGAAAAAGAAGAACATGGGATCTGTGGAGAAAAGACGAACCAAGAAGGGTGTATTAGTTTTCCATTACTATAACAAAATCTCTGGAGCTGGATTCTTATAAAGAAAAGATTTAAATTGAGCTCATAGTTTTGGAGGTTGAAACTCCAAAAAGCATGGCTCAGGCCCTGGTGAAGGCCTCCCAGCTATGTCACTTCATAGAGCATGCCATCGTGGCAGAGGGTGTGCAAGAGGAAGACCACGTGTCAAGACAAGCCAGAGAGAGGAAAGGGCCAGTTTGGGGTTTTTGTTTGGTTGGTTTTTTAACAATTCAATCTTAGACAGGCATAGTAGTTCACACCTGTAATCCCAGCACTCAGGAGGCTGAGATAGGAGGCTTGCTGTGAGTTTGAGGTCAGCCTGGGCTCCATAAGTGAGCTCAAGGCCAGCCTGGATTACATAGCAAGACACTGTCTCAAAAAAAACTTATAACAATTCAGTCTTGCAAGAACTCAGGGTCTCATGAGAACTAATTTAATCCCTTCTGAGGACAGTGTTCCCCATAACCCAATCACTTTCTACTATGCCTCACCTCTTAAAGTTCTCACCACCTCTTAACCTCACCATACTGGAAACCAAGTTTCCACCACATGAACACTTGAGGACACACTCAAACTATACCCAACTATTAGCAGAAAACTATTGCCCTGCAATATGTTACCTTGCCTTGACTTAGAGATTTGGCAGCAAGTTTCTAGACCCATTGTCTGAGAGCTGGAAACTCAAGGCCCTGTGAGGCCTTGCCACTCTGAGTTCTTCAAGATAACTATTTAGCTGCCATCGCACTCTTGAAGCCATACTGATCTCTGGCAAGAATCATAAGATCCTAGGGTGCGGGGTATAGGATAGGGGTGTGCTATTTACTCACAGGGCATTAAATAATGCCTCCAGAAAGACCAGGTCTTCAAAATAAGAACCTTGTAGTGCCTTTGTGGGCTAACTCTTCAGGATTCAGAGTTGCTGGGGCCATTTTTGATGTTTTTTCTTTCACCCTCAGGATTCTCTGGACTTCCTGGCTTACATGGACTGAATGGGCTTCCAGGAACCAAGGGTGCCCATGGCACCCCAGGTAAGGAAGACTTTGAAGGGAAAGGAGGAGAACAACAGCTTTTTCAGACACCTGGGGGAGACTGGCCATTAGTTCTTGTCTCTGGCGTAGTGCATGTTCTTGGACTCATAGATCTCCTCACGAGCTTTCAGTCTGAAGTTCTTTGATGCAAGGAGGAAAGAGAGTAGAGTTTGTCTTCCTACATGAATGAGCTCTTCTTGCAGCCACAGGCAAGGGAGCTAAGGATGAGGGTCTCGCCTTTGCTGAACGCTGTCCCCTCCCTCTGTGTCTCCCAGGAGCCAGTGTCACAGGTGTACCCGGGCCTGCAGGCCTTCCTGGTCCCAAAGGGGAAAAGGGAACACCAGGAACTGTCATTGGAGCCCCAGGGAAGCCAGGCCCAAGAGGACAAAAAGGTGGCAGAGGTGAGTGAGCTCAAGTCAGGCCTTAGAAAGGCTGAACGAGCTCTTGCTGGGGAGCCGGGTTTGTTCATCAAGGCTATGTGGCCGGGGGCATGCCTCCACATCTCTGGGACTCTCAGAACCCCATCGGGACTGACTGCTGAGAAGGAGACAGTAGGCTGTGCCTACGACTTTCCAGTGCAAAGGTGTCAGGAAGCAGTTCGCCAAGTCCCCTCTAGCCTCCAGGTCCCCCTGTCAACACAAGGCCTCTCTTACTCACTTGGTCAGAGCCGGAGTTTAACGGTGCTAAAGGACAGGACTTGTCTACTTAAGAGCTTGGCCAGAGTATCCTCCGTGTCCGGCGTGGACAGTGCTTCCGGGGCCCTGGGAAGACCTTGTGGTGGCTGGAAGAAGCCCAAGAGTGTGAGAATAAGTGTCTCCTGAGGACGGAACCGCCACATGCCTTCAATTAGGATTTCTTGGCTTTACTAGAAAGCAGATCCCAGATGGGGATATAGCTCAGTGGCATAAGCACCTGCCTGGCAAGCACAAGCCTGGTACAAAAACAAAACAAAACAAAACAGATTCCTTCCTAATCTCAGCCCCTGGCTCATCACATTGCCTGAAGTCTTTTTCTGTGCCTCTCTTTTCCCACCTCTCAAAAATTAAAAGGAATTCTCATTCTTCAACTTTCCTTAGGAATGTCCTGAGGACCCATATACGTTCCACGCAGTGTAGACCAGGAAGTGAATTCAGTGTGGCCCCGTGGCTAAGACTAAGAGTTCTGAAGTCAGACCAGCAGAGTTCAAATTCCAGCCTACTTCCCACTACCTGTATGACCTTGAAAAATTAAGTTACTTATCCCCAATCCCAAATAAACCTACATTTTAATTTTGTGTAAAATGAATGTAATAACAGAATCTAGCTCATAGGCTTTGTGAGGAATCGGTGAGGAGTGAAGTAATGTATATCAAAGCACTTAGCGCAGTGTTGCCACCTAGTAGGCACTCGAGAAATGCTGGCCATTATAGCATTATGTGTAACCTGGGTAAGTTATGTTTGCAAAATGTTCTGTTCCTCTTAGCTCTAGGGCCTTGGTTCTTCTCACATTTTCTTTATGTTTGTATAATGTTCATATGTTTCCTGGGAACTATATTCACACATTAACTCATTTACTGTTGAATTTTAAATCGTGCGTCTGGTGCTTCTGTGTTTACTCTTCCCTTTGGTCTGGAACAACCTGTTTTTTTTTCTAAAAGCCAGCAGCTTATGCAGAGGGCTCAGAGCAGGGCCCCGGCCTACAAAGAGACCAGGCTTCTTCCACAGGACATAGAGAAGAGGGGATCAGATGGACATAGGACATTCCCTTTTCTGTTTACAAATCTTGACTGCAAATGCCTGGTCATTTAATTATTCATTCTCTTCACTGAAGCAATAACATCAGTTGCACACGTAGTAAGTAGAACACATCAAGATGGATACATTTCTGGAACATAATATTGAGCAAGAAAAAAAGGCATGTCATTTGGTATGATTTAATTGATAAACATTCAAAACTAAGCAAAAACAACTAATATGTTGTTGAAGGATACAACTATTCATGGTGAAGCTATGACGAAAATGAAGGGGATGATGACCACAAAATTCAGGAGTGGGTGCCTCTTTGAAGGATGGAAGGGGTCGCTCAAAAAAGTCAAAGGTCATGCCATCTTTTGACTTAAATGAGGTGGTTGGAACACAGGTGTGTCATCATGCTTGGGTTATTCTTTACATATCATTCATAGATATTCTGTGGTATTCCCTCAATGAGTAATTAAAACAATGTACTTAAAATGAATACAGCACGTATCCTGCCCCCACAGGCACCATGACTTAATAAGTGAAAGTCAGTGCAAGACAAGGCTTTATTCTTAAGAAAGTTTCATGGAGCATTCATTGTCTTCACAATACCTTTAGCTAAATAATTTTCCATTACACAAAGTTTTCATGTTTGTACTAAATTTTTGTTTGCATCTCTACATTTAGTTTAAGACCTTGTCCCTGGAATGTTAGAAAAATAGGACATTTAGCATTTATACCTGCTCAGTGGAAGTATTTTACTCTGAATCAATTAAATATATGAGATTTTGCACTACTTCAGGTCAGTAGTGCCTTTATTTCAGATTTCATAATATATTGGTATAATTAGCAAATCAAAAAACATGTAAGCAGTGAGGTGGCTCCAAAAGTGGTGTAGGAACCATTATAATCTCTGTTTTGCCATACTTTATTGTATGTGGATACATACATACATACATAAATCTGGTTTTTCAGGATAAAGGAATACAATATGTTTTTTCAGATCTTTGCCTCCATGAAAAAGAAAACTAACTTCAAAGATTCACTGAGGCACAACTGACAATGCTACAAATAACACCATGTAGCTTTATCACTAGTTTTTCTACTTGTATTTTTTTTTTGCTTTCCCAGACTTAAAATTATTGAGTCTCTTTTTAAATTTTTGTCTCTAGATTCCATTAATAATGATAAAATATCTGTTTTTAAAAACCTGAATTAACCAATCTACCGTCTTTCTTTACAAGTTTACATTAGATGGATATAAGATGAGAAACTCAATATTAATGTTTTTATCTTCTGTCACCAGAAAAAAATTCCCAACCACCATAACAGTTTATCAACCTGTTTGAATCAAATTCTCTTCATTTGAATATCTTCTAGAATACACTACAGTCATACATACATTTCTTCACTATGATGTATAATGTGAACTTCTATGTTTGTATACAAAGCTTCAATGTGTTTTCCCATCAAGATTACCCGCTTTGTACATGACATATGAATATTAATTATTTTGTAATAGAATGAAAATTTTGTTTGGAATGTATAGTAGAAGTTGCTGTAGAAAGAGAAAACATGTAAAAGAGTGTTAAAAGCTTAGCAAACAAGTATCTACTCTAATAAATAGCATTCTCTTTGGCCCAAAAGTTAGAAGAGATTTAATGCAAAGAAATTTGTTCTCTAGGTAATTAACTGACCATGTGGGTAATATGAATTTCCTATGAAAGACTGTTTTCCAGTTTGCCTAGAAGCCCCAGGTGAGAGCCCAGAAGCCTAGAAGACACCGGAAGGCTCAGAGCTCTTGCCATTTCCCTTCTGACTTGGCCAGGCCGTGAGACCTACCCGTACACATTGCTTTTGTGCAGCATCAGACATAACTAGCTAACACATGAAATGTGGTCTCACCAGGACAGTAGTAGTCCTAAGAACATGGGCAACTTATATTCCAGCTGCTCAGATGCCTTCTTTTATTTTTGATTTGGAGGAAATCAGCCTAAAACATCTCTATTACCTGAGGAATTGGGGAGCCAGAACTTTCTGCTGCTCTATCCCAATCAAATGAAGCTCCACTTGGAAAGGAGGCATCTGAACCTTTCTCGGTACTCTTGTCTTCTTGGTGAGAAGAAAGGATGAAGGGAGAAGAGCCTTCTGCGGGTGACCTCTGGCCTGGCTTCTACCTGTCTGCTTCCAATTTCTCTGAAAGAATATGGGCCTGTCCTGGGCATGCAGAGCCCACCAGGCCCCTTTTATTTATTCTTTGCAGGTTTCCCAGGTCTCCAAGGTCCTGCTGGCCCCCCCGGTGCCCAAGGCATCTCCTTGCCCTCAATCATAGCAGGACGGCCTGGTCAGCCTGGGCGAGCAGGCCTAGATGGAGAACGAGGTAAAGATAGGAAGCCCCAAAGAGGACTGGCCAGCCCATTGAATCGAGTTTCCCGGAAGGTCCTATATACAGTGCAGCCCTGGTGCTGGATGTGCATGGGCCTATTTGGCCTCAACTCTCGCCCCCATCTCCCCAACCACGATACAGGGAACTAGAGCTGGCTGCCTTTTGTTGTAAGGGTTTGGGAAGGTCTCAACCCCCGGACTTCACAGATGTCAAAGAAATATTCTCTGTCTTAGGAATGGGCTTTGGCTCCCCATCAGTCCCCGGGCCTTCAGTAGCTGCTACTTCCTGCTCACATGCCTCTCATCTCTCTGCCTATCTTATCCCTAGGCCGCCCAGGCAACCAAGGGTCCCCAGGTCCCCCTGGGCCATCCTCAGATCAAGGCGACCCTGGAGACCCTGGATTCCCTGGAATTCCTGGCCTTCAAGGGCCCAAGGGAGACCAAGGAATTCCAGGTTTCTCTGGCCTCTCTGGAGAACTAGGACTGAAAGGTATGGCCGCTTGATTGCTTGCTGGGCCCTTCCCCACTCCACAGCCAGAAATGGCCCTCCAGCAGCCATGTGAAGAGAGACCAGCTGATGGCACTCTTCCCTGCCTCCTGCTGCCTCGTCTCCTCTCTGCCGCCACCACCTCCACCACCACCACCATCATGACGAAGCCTGACTCGCTTTCCTTTGGACTTTGCCAGGCATGAAAGGTGAGGCTGGCTTCATGGGGACTCCAGGGAAGGTTGGGCCACCTGGAGATCCAGGATTACCCGGGATGAAGGGGAAAGCAGGGCCACGAGGTGAGTTGGGAGCATGTGCTGGTCTGAGTCTGAGATGGAGGGAGGGGTGAGGTTTGGGGATAAGGTTCTTTTAGGAGTCGCTGCTCACCATGCCAACAAAGCCTGGAGGCCTGAAGCAGCCTAGAAAAGCCCCGCACCCCAGGAGGTAGTTTTTCCACATGCAGATACCTCTTCCTCTATTAACTACCAGGACTGACAGCCATTGCTGCTTCGCCACTAGGGATCTTGCCACACTTCCTCTGTCTGCGTCATTTCTCCTCATTTCTCCGCAGAGAGATGGTTGGTGGGCATTGAGTTTGCTCACGGATCACCACCCACTCACTCGCTCAATCCAGAAATGAAGAACCATTTTCTCTATTCTTTACCAGCCCCACCCCCTGCCCCACACACCCAGTCCATTAGCAAGCCCTGAAGCATGTATCTTCTAAACGCACCTGCATCTGTTCTCTTCTCATCACCTCCACTGCTAGCCCAAGATCCAAGCCACCACAGGGTCCCGTGCAGGAACCCCACACACACCCAATAATCATTTTTCTACATAGTGACCAATAAGAACATAAATCATCCATTTGCTACTATGGCAGAGATACAAACTAACTGTGGCCCATAAAGGCATTTGTGGTTCCCCCCTTTGCATACTCATTCCAGTCCTTCTCCTTTACTGCTCACTGTGTTTCTGCTACACTCAACTCTTTCAGGTATTCAAAAATCACAAGTCTTGGCCTACCACAGGCCCTTTGCACATGTCAATTCTACTTCTTGAAATACCCTTATCCTCTTCTTTTCAAATGACTAGCTGCTTCCAATGTTTCAGTGATTTTAGCTTAACTGTCACTCCTTATGAAAGGCCACTGATTGCTTTCTAAAATATCTGTGCTTCTTCCCATGGTCACCACGTTGTTTCCTTCATAGCTTTTCTCACAACTTTCCCAAAGAATAATGGCATTTTTCAAATTGTGCAATGTTCACTTTTATCACTAGACTATAATCATCTTCATAAAGATGTATCTTACTCACTGCTGTATTCTCAGATCTCCCACGACCCCATTACACAGTAAGCACACAGGAAATACTTGTTCAATGACTTGGCAAGCAAATTATTAGTAAGGTAGCAGCCTGGGGTCAGGCTCATAGGCCATGATGCTAACTGAACATCTGGGGTCGGACACATCCCAAGTCTCCTTGGCACTGTGTTCTGACCAGTGGTGAGTAAGCCAACTGCTCCCTCCTTGAGCCAAAGCAAGTGTAACAGATGCTTCTTAATTGCCTACCACCTGCCAGGTTCTGTGCTGGGCCCTGAGGAGTCAAGATGAACATGACTCGGTCCCTGCCCATGAGCCACCAAGCCAATGCAAGCGAACTGGCAATGAGGGCGCTGTGTAGCGTGTAGTGACAATCAGCCTGGAGCTGCCTGGTGAAGACTGTGGTGACAGGGCAGAAAGCTGATGAATACAAAGCAGAAAGGAAGGCTCCTTAGGCTCCATCCTGCCCCCCTCTCTGTTGTCCTCAACCTAACAGTGCCATTTCCTCCACCGGCCCACAGGCTCTCCGGGCCTTCAAGGGGCTCCTGGGAAAATACCAGTTGTGGAAGCTATCTACGTTCCTCCTGGCCCCTTGGGTCTACCAGGCATCAATGGCATTCCAGGTCTTGCAGGGGACCCTGGGCCCCAAGGTCCTGTTGGCCCACGAGGTAAGGATGGCACCAGAGGAAGAGGACTTCTTAGGAAACCAAAATGGTCTTACTAAGGGCAGAAGCAACTGGCTAGGAACACCAGTTCCACGGGAGCACCTTCCTCCGGCATTTCCTCTCCTTCACAAGGCTCCCGTGCCTCTGACCAGGGAGGAGAAGGCTGGCAGAGACGAAAGGGGAGCGCTTGTATCTGGCTTTGGAGAAAGGATGAGCAGAGCGCGGCCAGTCCTCCAGCCAGCTTGTTCCTCTCTAAAGTGCCGCTTAGACATGGAGAGTGTGGTGGCAGGTAGAGGGTAGCAGGAGGCTGTGGAGAAAGTCAGAGGCTGGTGACAGGAAACCTGGCATCTAGGGTCCAGCTTTGCTTCAACTAGAGTAAGTCAGCAGTCTCTCTGGGACTTAGGAGCCTCACTTTTGATATGAGACACTGGCATTGCCCTGCATACTTCCCAGCGAGGAAGTGGGTGTGTGAGAAAGCCAAATGGAGAGACCAGGACAGGGCACAGATGTTCCCGGGAACTACAAACTAGCTCAGACAGCCGCACTGCGGTGTGCACACCAGTTCGGCAGTCAGTGCTCCCTCTCCTGGTGAGTCTTGGGCATCCTCTTTCCCAAGAGGGTGCTTCTGGACCCTCCGCATTGAATTCCCCTAACCTGTGGCCTTTCTCTCCTACAGGTGCCAAAGGTTTACCTGGGATCCCTGGCAAGGATGGCCTCAATGGGCTTCCAGGCCCGCCTGGGGCTCTTGGCGATCCTGGTCTCCCTGGACTGCAAGGTCCCCCAGGATATGAAGGTTTGGTGATGTTACACTAGGGGCGGAGGGCTTCTGTGAGGGTTTGAGGCTTGGACATGAGTCCGAAACTCGAATGGGAGACCCAGCCAACTGGGCAGTAGAGCTTGACACTCCCAGGAGGCTCAGAAACTTGGCTGCCATCCAGTTACTCCCCATCCCCCTCTGAGCCTGTGAACGGAAGCTGAACACTCTGGAAGACAAAGGACTGTTCCAAATCTTTTTATGGGCCCTCATCCAGCTCTTAAGAGCTATGACTATACTGCAGCATGGCCTCCTGCCCTGCACCGCCCCCTTTTCCGCCCACGGATTCTAATGTGGATGCGGGATGGCAGTTGAAGTAATAACGTCTGAGATGAATCTATCTGTCCATACCTCTCTTGCTAATCTTTCATTTTATACCAAGGATAGCAGAACAGTTGTCCTGAGTAGAGTACAGTTCCAAAGCTTCATGGGAAAATGTTGCAAGCCATCGGCCACATATGCCATGAGCAAGAGAGGACAGGAGGACGATTTTGGCCTGCTATTCCTAGCTCTGCTCCAATTCAGCAGCTCTCTCCTACGAGGGTCTTCAAGTCAGAGCCTGAGAATGATCCGACCACATCCCATCATCTCCACTCATACAGAGTCCAAGGATAGGTGACCATCCTAGGGAACCCCAATAATGCGCTTTTAAAAGCGAGAGCTCTGTAGTTTGGTGCATCTAAGTTGGAATTCTAGCTCTATCACTTACTCGCTGTGGAAGCTCTGAGCCTCGGTCTTCTTGTGCATAGATTGGGCTGATAATGGTACCATCTCCCAAGGTCATCATGAGGATCAACTAAGATAACACATGCACACAACGTGCCCCGCAGTTTTATGTTCTCTCCCTCTCAGGAGCTCCAGGGAAGCCAGGCCCCTCTGGGAGCCCTGGGAGGCCTGGGCACAGCGTGAGAGTGGGCTACACGTTGGTGAAGCACAGCCAGTCGGAACAGGTGCCTGTGTGCCCCGTCGGGATGAACCACCTGTGGGTAGGTTACAGCCTGCTGTTCGTGGAAGGCCAGGAGAAAGCACACAACCAAGATCTGGGTAAGAACTGGTCCTGACACCTACCCCGGCCACCTAGCCCCACAAGCACCAACATCTAACCGCCTTCCTTCTCCCAGCCCTTTGGGTCCACTGTTATGTATAGGGTTCTAAGTATCAGTTCTGGAATCAGGCAGATCTGGGTCCAAATGGTGGTGCCACCACTTACCAGACATGTACCCTAGGCAAGTTATTCAACCTCTCTGGGCTTCTATTTCCTCCTTAATGAACACGGCTAATTCTAGTGCAATCACTACCTAGGGTAGTGCATGCAGTATGTGAGTTACCCAGCGTGAAATGTTTAAGGTAAGCATCAGTGATCAGCAGTGACAATAATTCCATGAGTTGCAGGGCTACGATGACTACCCAAGAGTTAACTGCATGATCTGAAGGTGTGCTAATTCTTATAGGTAGCCTCAGTCTACTAAATGCTAGTTTTATAAAGCAGATTAACTAGGGAGTGACTGAGTTTATAAAGATTCTCACCATTATCAAAGCTCCCTGATGCATGTGCAGTAGGATTTGATCCACTGACTTCTTCATACGGATGGTGTCAGACTAGAGGAGAGCTGCCCTGATCTGGTCAAGCACCCGGATGTAAATCCAAACCAGCAGCTAGCCCAGTCCTGGCAGTTCAGCAGGTCCCTAGCAGGACCTGACCTGTCCTTGCCCACCTTCTCCTCCTTTCACCAGGGTTTGCTGGTTCCTGTCTGCCCCGCTTCAGCACCATGCCTTTCATTTACTGCAACATCAATGAAGTGTGCCACTATGCCCGACGCAATGATAAGTCCTACTGGCTTTCCACTACTGCCCCCATTCCCATGATGCCAGTCAGCCAGGCCCAGATTCCCCAGTACATCAGCCGCTGCTCTGTGTGTGAGGCGCCATCGCAAGCCATTGCTGTGCACAGCCAGGACATCACCGTCCCACAGTGCCCTCTGGGCTGGCGAAGCCTCTGGATCGGGTACTCCTTCCTCATGGTAAGGCTCTGCACTCCCACTCTGCAGAAGCAGAGGACCGGGGCTGTGGGAGGGCACTTCTGACTGGCCCTGAGACGCCAGGCACAGTTGGAAAGGAAAATGCTGGGGCTTGGCTGAACATCCGAGAATCTAGTTCTGCATGAAAGACAGGTAGTTCTGGGTATGAGGGGGAGACGGTATTTTGTACCCACTGTTCCAAGCATAAGAAAATGTATGATCACAGAACAAGAGTCTACCATCTGTACCCTACAGTCAGCGGGGACAGTGAGGGAAAGGCTGGCCCCACTCTGGGCCAGGACACACCGGTCAAGTTGAGCTTGGCACTTCATGCTCTTTTACACACTTTTCCAGGCCCTTCCAGCTACCGCCATTTTGTCCTGAAATGCCCAGGTTAGGGCATATTATGTTTATATCTCCTTGCTGGCATTTTTGCTGCCTTTCCACATTTGTGGGAAAGCAGTGGCCAGACATTCTGCGTGTCGTGAAGAAAGAGAACACCTGTGAGCCCAAGGAGGCATTGAGTCACTCACTTGGTGTTCAGTGAATATCACTCATCAGATGAGAAGTCAGGTTTCAGAGCCAGGACAACTCCCAGGAAACGCAGTGTGGAAGCCGCTGGAGTGGCCTAACCAGAGCATCCTGCTGAAGCACTGGGGCAACAATGGGAGGGAAAACCTTAAACAATTTCCAAGCCCCAGGCTCCCTCGAGCTAGTGTACCTGCCTGGGGTAGGGTGCCTCCTTGTTATGCTCTCACTTTGCACAATGGGCAATTTATCCCAATGTGCTGTAGAGTTACCTCCCCTGCCATTCCGTCCCATCCACCAGCGAGGCCAGGAAACAAGGAAAAAAGGGCCCTAAGCTTCCCCAAGAAACCATACAAAGGCTGTATACTAAATCTCATGTGCTCTGTTCATGGGAGAGCTTAGCTCTTATTCAGAATTTTTTTACTCTTACTTCTAACATACAAGTATGTATTTCCAGAAAATCAGCAAAGGTGAGAATGTAGACTACCTAGTAAGGTATCCGGAGGCAATGAATATCCTAATTAAAAAGGAGAAAAGAGAGAAAAATGATTTGAAGGTGGCCAAAGAGTTTTACAAACTTCATGGTTTGGTACAGGGTGCTTGCATAACCGCCCTCCACAAAACCTGACATTTGCCATGACAATCGTGAGTCATCTGCAAAGTTTGCAATACAGGGTCTGCTGTCTAGTAAAGCAGGGAGTTGTGTCATGTGTTTTAGAAAGTTTTCAATCCTGGGGGTTGAAATGAGGAAAACTTTGATGCCTCGGTTATCAGGAAGGGTCACTTGGAGACTCTCACTGTCTCAGAGATCTGGAAAGTAAGGAGCCCCACCTGGGCATATATTCTTGTAGCCATTTGCTGACACGAGTGTGCATTAAGCCTCGGCCCCATCCTGTGGTCCAGATGATAACCTAGCTGAGGTGAAGGTGAGCGGTGGGGGGAGCGCAGATGAGGACTGCTGTCTGTGGGTACAGTAACTGGAGACTCACCTCATCAGTGGCCCTGCAAGTGAATGCTGGGGGAGCCCTCTGAAATGAGGGTTGAGACATTTAGACCAAATACACAGCCTTCTTTCACTCAGCAGGTAGCATACACTATATGTCACGCTAAAGGGTGTGGCACAGACTGAAAATATAAGTAGTCCCAAAGAGGCAACCAGCCAAGAGCTGTTGATGCTGCTAAGGGAGGGCCCATGCTTGGATGGATGTGTGGAATACTGTCCACTTTTTCCTGCTTAGAGTACAGGGCACGGTAGACTTAGGCATAGTAGACGAAGGGCTTAGGGAACTGCAATTAAGAAACCTTGTGAATTTGCCTTAATCCAACTGTTCTCGCATTTATTTGGCCATGAAAGTGGGGGAGGGGATGTCTAACATACCTCTGAACAGTAGCACAGCGGCAGTTTGGGAAACACTGGTTGGAAGGTAGTCGCTGGCACGAGAGGTGAGGAGAGAACAAAGCAGCTGGGAGCGCCCCTGGCCCTGAAGGCTGCTATGAGGGCGGATGGGCGGCTGCTCTCCTAAAACACAGTTTTTGTCATGCTGACCAGAAGCAAGGGCTGAGCTGTGGGACGAGGGCTTAGAAACAGAGCACGTGCGGCCCGCTGTAGCCACAGAACACTCATCCCCACCCTGTGACAGACCTCAGCAGGCACAACTCACAGCCAACCTCCTTCCCATCTGTTTCAGCACACTGCCACTGGGGCCGAGGGTGGAGGCCAGTCCTTGGTTTCCCCAGGCTCCTGCCTTGAGGATTTTCGGGCCACTCCTTTCATTGAGTGCAGTGGTGCCCGAGGCACCTGCCACTACTTCGCCAACAAGTACAGTTTCTGGCTGACGACAGTGGAGGAGAGGCAACAGTTCAGGGAAGAACCTGTGTCAGAAACGCTGAAAGCTGGGCAGCTCCACACCCGGGTTAGCCGCTGCCAGGTGTGTATGAAAAACCTGTAGGGTGGCACCTACCACTCTGCCCCTTGCCTGCCCCACCCCTCACAAGGGTCACCTCGCTTGCCTCAACGATCAGAAGAAAGCAGGCCTGGGCCCTTCTGCCTATCTATCGAGTTACACATTGGAGTTGCATTTGGGCTGGACTGCTGGACACTGGTCACTTCGACCCTCGAACCATTAGATGATCCCACCCTGTGAAGTCTGCTGTCCCTGTGTCACCAACCTAGCGCTACTGTTCTATTTGGGTGTTTTGCATGTCGGTTCATGGCTACCTCAGAAAGATTTGCTGGACCACCACTTTCTTAAGGCTGCTAGGTGCCTCCCTGTCTTGATCAGAAATCTCTTCATGAGACCTAGGACTATTAAGTCACTTCGTTATGTCCAGAACATACCACACATTATTTGGCTTAAGCCAGAACCCAGTGTTTCTATATTTTTAAAAAAATTACCTGTTTGAACATTCACACATGGCTCAAGTGTGCAAAGGGCAAGCCCTCACTATTCCAAGAGGCCCACTGTGTCTAGGCGGGCAACAGAACGGGAAGGAAGTGCCAGCCAGGGGCTCACGGTGAGCCATGACTCCTTCCAAAGTGCACAAGACTGGCTCCCTCACTGCTTAGGAAGGCTTGATGGCCAGCAGCCCCTTAACTTCACATGTTCCTAGACAAATCACTTCCTCCCTACTGGCTCATTCTTCCTAGCCAGAGGACTTTGCTTGGATCAAAGGAGAACAGAGGATGCAGTAAATGTGGCCAAGTCCATAAAAGGAAATAGGGACCACATCCCTTTTTTTGTGGGCCAGGCTTACAGGAGTAGATGGGTAAGGAGGTGGACATTTTGGTTTTGGCTCAAGGAATAAAAAGATAAATCGCATTTACGTTTGCTCAATTCCTCAGAAGTCTCTGTTTATCCTAAATACCATGCAGATGTATTCCATGTGATAAAGCGACGTGTGGTGTGTTAGTTCTTTTCATTCTGAGGCTGAGGTTTTCCATTAAAATGGTCATCCAACTACTCTTTCACAGGTAGCCTTTTAAACTATTTTAATGTTTTTAAAAACTCATAAAATTTAGCACATTCCTCTCATCAACAATTAGTAGACCAAAAGCAAGCCTGAGTTGGTTATAAAGTATATTATGTTTGGGGGATTTGCTTCAGCCATTTTCTTTAATCACCAGTTTCGGAGAACACTTTTAACTATGTTGACATGAGGCCATTCCTTCCAGGTGATTCTGTTTCTTTAAGTATTATGTAAACTGTGCCAACGCAAACGAAGCATAATCGGTATAATCTGTACTACTGTATCCTTCACCTTCTGAGTAATAAACATGGTGTCAGCTTTGTACATAGCAAATAAAATGAATAAAATCTGAACATTCGACTCTTGGCATTCTTCAATAAAAACCTTTCTAACATCCATTCTCACTAAACTAACTAAATATTAAGGCAAGAAAAAGTTAGAAAATAATCAAAGTCTAACAGCTGAATGAGTCTGCTACTGGTCAGCAAACCTACAATGTGCTCCAAAGTAAGTCTACAACTATTTTTATACCCATCACATGCTAGAATTCAAGAAGGGCATGGCCATACTTCCGTTGCCTCAGTATCATGTATGAATAAATTAAAACTAGAGAAATATTAAAGCCATTAAAATCAAACATAAGATATACATGAGTGGGTTTTATGTGCATATATTATGTGTGTGTGTATATACTTTAGTATGTGAATATACTTATATATGCATAAAATACATCCTTTGCAAGGATAAACAAGAAATTAATAACACTGGGAGCTTTAAGGGAAGGGAACTGATCTGTGAAAGAAGATACTACACTGAATATCATTTTGCATCTTTTGAATGTTGAACCTCTGGAATATATTACCTACTGGGGAAAAAAAGGCAAACATGGAACCTAGGGAAACAATTTAATCAGTTGGTGCCCGTTTGTAGACCCCAGATGCTGGCCTCCTGCGGGACTATGTTAAGGATGGGAGTGAAACGCACAAAGCTAAGAAGGCAAGGCAAGGAAAACAGAAAGATACTACAAAGACTTTAGTGTCCTCACAGAAGAGTGGTTAGCAAAGCCCCTTTGATGAATATGAGTTTTAAAACTTAGTAAGTTACTAGTCCTAAAGTGGTTTGGAACTGTATTTATCACACAGATTAGCTGTCACCACACGAATAATTCTTTCTGAATAGCTCTGTCAACCAAAACAGTATAATTCAGACAAAATTTATTTTGAATTCCTCAAACATAAATTAAACAATTTAACTGCCAGTGATTACAGGCCAAGTCTAGCCCTCCACTTGTCTTTGTGAATAAAATTTTACTGGACTAAAGCACTGCTAGGGGCTTTATGTGTGTTGGTTATTGCTGCCTCTACTCTTCCACAGCAGAGCTGAGTAATTGTGACAGAGGCCACACGGCCTGCAAAGCCTCGAATATTTACTATCCAGCCCTTTACAGAAACAAAGTTTACTGACCCCTGATTCAAGGAGCATGATTTGATTTAAAGACAGGACGGGTGACATCTGACAAAAGTACCAGTAAGTATGAAGACTGTGACCCATCAAACACTAAAGTTCCTCCAAATAGGAAGACAACTGAGAAGTATACAGTTGACATCATTTCTATGGCAAATGTTTTGATATAAATTAGAACTATTTAAAATACGCATACAAATAATTTAACAAGAACTGTTTCTCCCTGATTTACTTTATTATTTGAGCAAGAGAACAGATTGCCTCTTAGTATTTAGCCCAAAAGAGGTCACACCTGCAAGAGTGGAGAACAGCACAAGATCTCTCATCTGCCGATGCTGGGAACAAACGGGAGTTGCTGTCTGTCTTCCAAATGTCTTCATCTCAGCTACTGAAGCCGCACTGCAGCTGTGTAAGACAAGCGGGAAGCAATGGCCTCCTCCTAAACTCTCTGCTCCTAGACTCCACGATTGTTCTATTTCTTCCTGGGGAAGGGTTGTTGTCCTTTCTTTGTTTTCTGCTTTATGTTGAGACATGGTATTGACTCCACCATGACTGCTGTTAAGGTTGTATGCTGTTGGCATATCAGGCACTTGCTGACTAGGAAAGTTTTAGGTAATAAGTTCATGTTCCTGTGGTGCCAGGTGGAAGACAGACCTCCAGATCGAGTTCCCACTACACTACACACTCAGAATCTCAAAATCTTCCTCCAGGTCAAAGTCCTCCAGTTGTTCAGTAGAGTCAATGAATTCTATTAGAATACAGAAAGAGAAGAAAACAATGGCATTTGGGTTGACGTGGTCAATCAATACATTACTCAGTCATTAAGACGACGTATTTTAAAATCACTTTGCCAAAGTAAGATTTATCTAGAGAATTACAATTAGGCTCACTGCCAAGTATTAGAAATTCTCCACAAAGACTCAAAATAACCAGACTGGTTACATTTGCCAGATCAGTGATCTGGCCAACAATCTGCAAGCCCTGCAAGATACTGTTTGAATTACCCACAGACTCTGGTTTACTCTTCTGAACCAGAGCACGAAACAACAACAACAAAATTCTAGACACCTTGATATTGCATAGAACTTTTGTACTGAGCGCATGTACTTCATTTATCATTCTTTACAACTGGGAAGTATCAGCTCATCAGAAGATTAAAATAATCAGCCAAATCATTCCTTGAACAGGTCAGCTGAGTAGAAATTTTATTTTCCACAGGAAGCATGAGCCACAGTTGCTTCTGTCTCATATAAAATTGCTACATGTGGATCTGCCAGCCGATAACTCCTAAGCAGCACCTTACCTGCCCCTGTGGTTGTCACCTCTGGCTTGGCTGGAGGTACAAAGGGAGGCCAGTGTGGTGGATGTTTCTGAACTAATTCAAACATCCTTAAATTCTCCTTCAGAATTTCCTGGGGAGATACAGAAACAGTTGTAAATCCTATAGAGTCACTGTATTTCTGTCCAATTGGTGATCTATGACACAAACCCTACAAGAATAACCTGAGAGTTGACAGGTAGGAAAAAATGCTTAGTGGATAAATGTATCCTCTACTTGAACCATGTGAAGATATCGGCTGTCTTTAATTCTGGATCCTATTGGCCAGGCAGGAAGGCCATTAGAAGGAGTAGCTGATGAAACCCAGTACTCATTGTCCACACTCCATCACGCAGCTTGAGTACTGAGCCAGCTGCACAGGCCCAACTCAACTTAGGTGTGAGGTGTTCCTGAAGTATTTGTTTCAAAAAAATATCATTTAATCAAATTAAATACGCCCCAGGAGAATTCCAGCACATATTAGCATGGGTTTAGTTGTAGTCCAACATTTAAGGCATATGTGCTAATTTAAATGGCATAATCTTATCATAATATTCTCATTCTATCTTTAAATGTGAGAGCTATACAATTTTGCTGCATTCCGAAGTGTAAGTACTGCCTTTAAAAATAATTCTCTATTTTGTATCAGTACATTATTACCTGTTGGGTCTCAGATTCAGTTAGGTACACTGGTGTCACTTATTCACTTGTGAAGAAAAACCTTTCCTTCTTATTCTTGCAAAGGTTATGGACTCCCATCTTTCCAATCTTTCTGTTTCACAGACAGGAGAACGTTGCGTCTTTTGCCACCCCACCTGGGGCTCTTTAACTACCTCTCATGATCTCCCTTTGGGCTTTCAATAATAATTCATACACATTTTCCATCTGCTGGCATGAGTTAGAGGCTGACCATGAGGGAGGCAGCACAAAGACCGATAAGCCAGTGAGATAATTCCCTTTTACACAAGATACCAAAAGCAAAAAAGAACCTCACATGGATTACTGCAAGTTATACTTCCTATAAGTGGTAGCATGTCTATATTTTATAAATAAGAAAGTTAGTAGGAGGACAAGCTGTCAAAGCCATGATGGAATATATTGAGCTGTTAATAGAACACTAAACAAGTGGAAAAGTGCATTAGTTTCATTAAACCACCTGAGTATCACGAAGAGAGTAAGGATGGACTTAGGGCTGAGAAATGTGAAATTGGCATTTTTAGGTTAAAATAGTAGGGTATTAGTTAAATATTCCACATGATTCATAAGTGCAGTGAAAGGAAATATTGTCACCACTAAGACCGTTACTCACCTGACATATTAAGCATGTTTGAAACAAAAGCTTTGGTTTGTTCCCCCAAAGTTAGGCACAGTTCCTCCCATATGATATATTCTTTGTTGCCTTTGTTTCTCTCTCTTGCAATAAAGTCATGTCAGACTAGGTTTATGTTACTCTGAAAACAGTCTTAAAAAGGAATCTTACTGAGTGGCTGTCATTTGTAAGACTGAAAAAAAAGTACATCGTTACCTTCTGAACAAGGCTACACCAGTTATCAAAGTCTTTTTCTTCTTTGCAGAAAAATCCCTTGGGAGGAAACAGAAGAATACAACTTAGAATTACCCTCTGTACTGCAAGGTGGAGCTGGTGGCCCCCAACCGGGAGGTGGGCCACCGTCTCTGGAGGTGTCTTCCCAGCCACAGAGGAAGGCTGGCTGGCCTTCTCTCTTCCTCCTAGGCCACTGCCTCATTTGTGCACAGACATCAGTATTTCGCTCACGCTCTCATTCTCCCTGGTTCTTGTCCTCTGTTCCCTTCCCCGTCCCTCTCCCCTCACGCTGTGGGCTACTTTAACCGGAAGGTCAGTCTCCAAAGCATGGGGTCAATTCCATCAAATTTGGTGTGCAAATAGACACACCTATAAAAATGTTCAATTATACCAGCAAATAAAAGCCAAATAGAACTTTTAGCCACAGGCAGCACTTAAAGTAGCTTTGGCCTTCAGTATTGCCATAGATAATCAAGAAATTACCTTCCTCCCCATCCTAAGAGCTATGCCACAGTGGTGAGAGCGTGGCCCAGAACAAGGGGAGGGCTGTGCCATGTCTTGGTCACTGGTGCTCTGACAGTTGTATTAACCAGGAAGTCAGGATGCAGACAGGCCTCAGAACCAGTGGCTATATCACAGCTAGATGCCCCCTTTACTGTGCGCTGATAGCGGTCATATTTCTAGAGAAAACCTGCAATTTCCTAAATTCTGTGCATCAAAAAAGATTCACCGTCTTCCCAGGGGGTTACCCCCTTTCTCATCCCTGGCCGTATCCCACATAGTCCTTGTGTCCAAAGAGAAACAATTTAAAAGCAAGAAGGAAAAGGGGGAAGGATGATAAAACTAATAATAACATTTATAGAATTCTTAATGTGGCAGGCCCTGTACTGTGTCTTACAATACTGCACCTCACACAACCCCATGAAGAAGGAAGTATTGTTTTCCTCATATTTAGAGAAGACCGAGGCTCAGAAAGGTGAAATGACTTTCCCTAAATCCACAGCTATAGTTAGCGGCAGAGCCTGGGTTCTAACTCAAATAGTTTTGCTCCAGGATCCATTCATCTCCCCAACAGATTAAACTGACTCTCATGGAGGTGGTGAGCAAATCTACCCTCGCCACACTACCGAACAACCTGGGTAACTCCCACAGAACCAACCTAACCAGGTGGCCTTGTATTTCCTGGCCAACCCAACCTTCAGATACCTACCAATGCTACAGAAGGATCCAAGTTCAGTATGTTCATCTGCTGTGGGGACTGCAGGCAATGGAAAGTCTGGTCATCAACCGTTCCATTCTCTTCAGTGTCAACAAAGGTCTGGGTCGTGTGAGGGTCCAAGAAGATGAGCTCATCACCTGTTTTGAACGAGACACGCTAAACCTTTGAAGAACCATTGGCCCTAGCCCCACTGCTATCCTTGGGAGGAGGCACCCTGGTTCCCTAACCCCTTCCTTGATGACAATGGGAATGAAATGACAGAAAGCCTGAAGCCAGGGTGAACATGCTTGAATAAAGCCATTTGTACCCAAATCTAGTCCTTCAGTCAAAAGATTTTCCCAAGTGTTTACATCTCCTCAGAGTCCAGGTCCAGATATGGAAAATGACAGGTTTGGAGAAAGGTGGGAATGAGAGAACACAGATGACATGGCAAGCTCTGTGAGCAGCAGTAGTAAAGAGGCAACAGTATAGTTACAACAGTATAGGCACCTATGAGCCTAGGTGCCATTAGGGAGCTTTCTGTCTCTTTTATGTTAGAAAGCATCTTGCTCTAGGCCAGTGTTTTTCAGACCTGTGCTCAGCGAGCACCTCTGAAAGGGAAAAGGTCTTAGCCTCCAAAAGAAATGCTACCCAGGCCAAAAAGCATGCCAACTCTGCTGTGGATGAGATCACAGTGAGCTGACTCCTGGTCTTGGTTAACTGTTACTGTTAGTAAGTTAACATTTCCCTAGAAACTACTGCCCTTGTCACACTAACACCAGTATAAATGCACCTCACTGGGAAAATTCACTGGCCTGATAGATGATGGATCTTTATACACCAGAAAAAAGCAATCCTTCATTCAGCTGAAAATCCTAGCCCCCAAATGACCTGGGGGGAGTTGGGGATAATAAAATGTCTACCTTGACCTAACAGTCAAAGAGCTGAGAGTTCCTCTAATGCTCATCATCCACGTGCTAATTAGGCAAAACTACCTCAGGGTACCCCGGATCTTACCATCCCGGCCTGAGGGCTGTCTGGGTCTCTATGTGCTTGACTGTGTCAAATGATCAAAGGGGTATCTGCCTGCAGCAAGAGAATGGGGCAAAGAGGGATTCCCCAAAGACCTTCCCTGGAATGGCATCTGGGAGAGCACATGTATGCGCCCATGCTAAGGAAGAAGGCACTTCCAATGTCTAGTGAAAAGTTTAGCTTCTTTATACCATAAACCAAGGACAAACTACTTAATTCACTCTGCCCCACTTTTCTTGATTTTTGACTAGGGTCCTGGGCCTGTTCCAGTAAACTCACAGGGTTGTATGCATTTGTGTTGTGTTGTATGCATTTCACCATGAAGACTTTACCTTGGTGAAATGTATACAACACAACATCAATACAAGGTGATCACAAAAGTATCTTACTTCAAAAGTACTACTCTGTAAATACAGAGTTAAGAGTATATGGAAATCAGTGTCCTCTTATGACTTACTTTATGGCAGTCAAAGTGTATACACATGCCCCCTAGAGAAGGAGGGGGAGCAGTAATATCGAAATAGCTGCAGATCATACAAGGGAATAACCACCGAAATGTTTAGAGGGAAGCCTATGGAAGACCATAAGATAAGAGGAAAGGAAGTTGCAGACAAGGAAATAGAAAGCCCGAGCAGTTTTAGAATCAAGCTATCTGCTGTACCATTTGGAGTTAAGATGCTATGATAAAATGATAGCATCCCTGACTCTGGTCAGCACCTTTTCCCATAGTGTGTGTGTGTGTGAGTGTGTGTGTGTGTGTGTGTGTGTGTGTGTGTACGCGTGTGCATGTGTGTGTGTGTGTGTGTAACTTTGCAGCCTGCCTTTTTTCTGAGAGTGCTTATAAGAGATACAGACAAAGGTGTAAGAAGTCCTAGAAATGATATAGGGATTAAACAAAGGTCTCTGCTTAGGCCCTGTGCATAACCAAGGTTAACGCTATAGACCTCCAGGTGGCAGCCTCTACCGAAGTGGAGGGAAAAGACAGCTCCTCCTCTCTGACCAGATAAACCTGGCAGCCAGAATCTCATCTCAGCGACAGCGTCCCATTTCTAGAGTTTCTCCCAGCTTCCTACCTAGAACGAGGGCCTCAGAGAAGCAATGGAGTATGGCAGGCAGAGATGACCAAACTGGGATTCAGTCCTGGCTTTTAGTGCTTCCTAGCTGAGTGACATTGAGGAAATAACCTCTCTTCATCACCATCTCACTATGTGTGAAATGAAAACGGCAATCTCCATCTTATGAGGGTGTTGTGCTAATAATGACAAGAGAAAAAGTCTGTACATGTTCAGTATAGCCTCAATTATTTCTCAACTATTTTCAATCTAGGCTTGGCCAAATTCATGGATATGGAACCCATAGAAATGGAGGGACGATTGTACATTTTTGCAACATTTTCTTTGACAGGAACCCAAAATCTTAGAAACAAGCATTTGAATGTATGTGACTCCAAATGGGATTTTTTAACGTACTTAGAAAAATAAAAGCCACCAAGGGCTCCAGATTTTCCATCAAACTGTAGTTCTTAAGCTCGACCAATAGATGGCAGCATTAGAAAGCGCAGAGGAAGCTGCAGAGCAACCGCCACCCTAAAGACAGGAAGAAACAGCTGTGCAAGGACAGAGGCGCTGGAGCAGAGCCAGCTTTTGCTGAGTGTGCACTACAGGGGCTGACAGAAAAATCCAGTGAATTTTTAATATTTTAGAAATTATAGTAAAAGACATATTGTCATTCATCCCCCTCAAAATACTCCCCTTCCCTTCTAACACACTTTTCCATCATTCTTGCCACTTTCTGAAGCAGTTCAGAAATTCTTCCTTCATGAGTGTCTTCATAAGGTGTGATTTAGAAAATGCAATAAATGTTGCCACCATGTGACATCCAACAGAAAGGCAGGCTCACAGAACAGTACAGCGCGTCCTCACACACGTCATGCACTGGGTCTGGTACCATGTGACTTCTGGCTCATCCCCAAAGCCAAAATGATCAGGAAAAGCAAATGTTTTCAATAAGTTCAGGACACTGAGGCAGCCACAGTGCAGCTAAAGACTGTCGTGAAAGAAGATTTCCAAAACTGCCTCGGAATGTGGCAAGAATGACGGGATAGGTATGTTTGAAGTGAGGAGAAGCCAGGTGTAGTGGCACACACCTGTAATCCCAGCATTCAGGAGGCTGAGGCAGGAGGATCGTTGTGAGTTCGAGACCAGTCTGGGCTACAAAGTGCACTCAAGGCCGGCCTGAACTGCATAGTGAGACAGTGTCTCAAAAAGACCAAAGGAAAAAAAAAGAATAATGATACTTGTCTTTTACAATCAATCAATCAATCAATCCATATGAAAAAGCCGGGCATAGTGGTTCATGCCTGTAATCCCAGTACTCTGGAGGCTGAGGCAGAAGGGTCACTGCAAGTTTGAGACCAGCCTTGGTTACAAAGTGAATGCAAGGCCGGCCTGAACTGCATAGCGTGACCCTGCCTCAAAAGGACAAAAATAAAGAAAGAAAGAAATGAAGTGAGGAGGAGTATTTTAAGGAAGGTTAATGGCAGTGTGTCTTTTACTGTAACATGTGTAAACATTCACTGTATTTTCCCATGACACCTGATATGTGCCTGCCTCTTTGCTGAACACCTTCCTGTGAGATTACCTAATGGTGATTCAAGTGGTAGCCTGTTTACATATGAGGAACCTGAAATTGAAAAAGCTCATCTCCTTTTCCTGTTGTCACACAACTATTAACTGGGGGAGAGGTCTGTAAAGCCAGGTACGTCTGCTGCCATCCCACTTCTCCTGCTCAAATCTCCAAAGAAATGGGTTGGGGAGGATGACCAAGGCCATCTCTACCCTGTCCTCCGTACATCTCCCCATACCGTTCCCTTATAACTGCTCTAGAGCTCCCTGCCTATTCACCAATGTAAGCTCATAGACTTGAGGCCCAGTCTCTGGCTACTCCATTGCTGCAAGAAGTGCCTTGTGCCGTATCTCCTCAGCTGCATCAATCCCCCACTCATGCTCTCCAGCACTAAAGAGGTGTCTGGGCCACTGGTACTCAAACTGTGCTCTATGGACCAGCAGCATTAGGACCACCTATTTATAAAAGCACATCTCGGGCCCCATCTCAGAATACCAGCTCTGCACTCTGGCAGGTTCTCAAGGTGACGAGCACACAGTGAAGTTCCAGAAGCACTGAGCTAGCTCACCTTGGTTCATCTTGTGTGTGAAGGGACTTTAGTGGCTCTAGCCACAACTAGTGAGTAAGAGCACCAGGCGTCCAGAGGCACTGATCTGTGCAGGGAACAGCAGGCTGCTCACTAGGGTCCGCTTAGAAGGTTAGTGGTTTTAAGTTGTAACTGCCACTATTTGGAAAGACACACTTCTGTCCTTGACTCCTCTAATTCTGACCCCAATGTGGCTCTGAACAGTGAATCAGCAGGCCTGGCTCTGAGGGCCTGGGAAGGCAGAGACTACTCCTAGCCTGACTGCCTGAATGACAGAGAGAAAGACAGACAGAGTGACAGAGACAGAGAGACAGAGACAGAGAGACAGAGATTAGCAAAGCCAAGGGTTTGAAACCCAGCAGCCCAGGGCCTCACAGGTAGGAATGTTCTGGAACAGTGCTATGACCTTGGGGCCATCCAGTAGAAAAGAACTCACACCATCCTATCAAGAGGCAAGGAAATAAAGGTATCAAAAGGGGACCTGCTTTCAGCAGGCCATGGAAGCATTGCTCTTCATAGATCAGGTTAGAGAGAGGAGCTGATGCCACAGTATCTCTGGGCTAAATAGGACCCAGTCACCAGAACGGCCCGAACTCCCATGCACACCTTCTTCCCACACCCTCCCCTAGCCCATGATGACTTACTTGTAATTCATCCTTTCTTACCTAAGAATCCTATGAAATAATAGGCGTTATTTGGTTTTCCTCCTAATGCCCCTAAAGACTGTGGCATCTTAAAACACTCCTGGAGGGAAAGAGAATGCAAAATTCTCAGCTCACTTGTGGACTGCTGCTCACGGATCGATGTGCTGACATGGCAGTGGGATGGGCAGGCAGCAACGGGCTTGGGCAAAGGAGCAACTTACTTTGAATGCGTCAACATACACGGGATTGATTTGGTTTATGCCCAGGCGAAGGGGCACAATGAGCAGCAGGGGTTTCCAGGCTGGGCAGAAGGCAGAGGTGCCTTTACTCTGGTTCGAAGTGATAAAAGAATCGGGGGGGCTTTCGTCAGCTGTATCAGCACTAAAGGGAAGGACTCGGCACATTTTTTCTAGAAACAGAAGACAAGGGATCGGGGTAAGAAGGTGATCCGGCCATAGGAAATACTCCAAAGGTAGAACTAAGAAGGCTTTCCCTGCTGCCACCAGGGCCCAGGCAGCCCCACTTCCCACAGGAAACCCGGGTCATCCCTTAGGCCTCCTGCTCTGTACGCTAGCCATTGAGCTCAGCTGGCTTGAAAGAAGACATGGGTTCACTGAGAGAAGCTCATTTCTCAACTAGTCTGCAAGGGTTTCTGAGACAGGGACTAGGTCTAAGTTTCTCTCACACCCATGGCAGAGGACGCAGGCCCCGATAAGGATGGGCCTCCGCAAGCCACCGAATGGTGCTTTCACAGATTATACGCATTTTGGGTCCCCTGCAGGGAAAGGGAGTGTTACACCTCTGAGGGGCAGCAAAGACTTTCTACTGGCTTTCTGCCTTTCAGAAGCTGAAAGGGAAGAGAACCGGAGCCCCATGCTGCCCTAGACTCCCTGACCCTGGTGGGGCAGGCCAGAGAGGCTATTCTGAGCCCCTGACTTCTAAGTGGTGAGGACAGAACTCCTCCCCCGCCATCTCGGAAAATAAGCCATCCGGGAACTCACTGATGTCTTCAATGACCACTGTGTTATCCATTGAAACATAAACAGCCAAGGAATTCCATTCATCAAATAAAGCAAGTTTTCTGCAAAACAATATATAATGAGTCACAACTGGAGAAGATGAAAATATCAGCAATGTATGCCTAGTGTTCCTAGTATCATAGAATCCTGAGTCACAGCGAAGGTGGTATTCAGGTTAGCTCTGTCTCCCTGTCTCCTTTGACAGAGCTCTGGGACAGCCCATGTCCAGGGACCTTGAGAATGCCACAGAGTGGCTATATCTGAACCTTAAAAAGAAGCTTCTATTTTATAACATAGAAAAGTCTCACTCACAAAATGACAGTATTCCCACTGGGCAAAATAGAATAGTTCCTCATGTATCTGCTCCCAAGCTTCCAAGAAATTTTGTTTCCTTAAATAAAAGATGTTCTGAATTACTGCTCTTGTTGAAAAAGAAAAGAAAAGAAAACCATCACTAACATATATATTTAGATCTGGGGATATAGATCAGTTGTTTAGCGTGGGTTCAACCCTCAGCACAGCCAAAATATATTATTCATATATATGTGTGAGAGAATGGATAATGTGGAAAATGACAGAAGGGGGAGAGAGGGAGGGAAGGAGAGAGAGAGAGACGGAGACAGAGAGAGAGACAGAGGGAGGGAGGGAGGGAAGAACAACAGCTCTTATTCCTCTTCCCAGCTGTGGCACTGAAAATGCCATTCAAGGAGACTTATATCACAGATGACTCAGGTGGGTGGGGAACTTCACTAGTCAGCAGCTGAAGAGAGACAGCATACTGAATTGCATTGGGGGAGACTAGAAAAAAAAACCCTTTTAAAGGAGAGATTATCTCGTTTAATAAGATATCGTGCCTACTTCTCTCTTCTCTTTTTTGCTGGTTTGAAAGAAGACATATTTCATCTGGCTACTGCTGGGATCCATGAATAAACCCCAAACTCACTAGACAGAATAAAAAAATTATATCAACCAAAACAGCACCCAAGAAGAGGTTAATGACCATTATACTTTTACTTCACTCATTATAATATACTATCTTTCTCCATATTAATAATGATAAGATAATACTAATAATACACAGACAGTCCTCCACTTGTAATGGTCTCACTACGGTGTAACAGCAACACAAGCTCAGTAGGAACTGTACTTCCAACATTATGTCTGGATCTTTCTCTGGGCTAGCAACATGTGCTCTGATCCTCCTTCATGATGCTGAGCAGCGGCAGCAAGACAGAACACCCAGTCAATAAATAATCACAGGGGGAAACAACTGACACTCTGTAGTGGACTGTGTTGCTAACCTGGGGTGCTCAGTAGGTTAGGTGTATTTGATGCACTGCTGACTTAGGATATTTTCAACTTATAGTGGGTTATCAGGAAATAACCCATCCTAAGTCAAGGGGCATGTGTACTATTTCTAATGGTAACAATCGTGATGAATCAGAGCCCACTTAAAGTCCTGAAAGAATGTGCTTCCATTTGTTCATTGTTGGGAACCTTAACATTTAGTGGAAAGAAGGAAATTCTGAGGGACATTACTTAAAAACTAACCATTTTGAGCCAGATTTTATGCTCAACACAGTCATTCTAAACTTTTACACTTTCTGCCCTGGGTTCCTATAGCAGTTCCTGAAACAGGGCGTCTTCTCACTCAGTATAGTCAGTGTTATATTGTGTCTGGATGTCCCCCCAAAGCCTCATGCAGTCATGGGCGTGGGTTTCTAGAGTTTCTGATTGATTCATGATCCATCGCTGGGGTTATAGGTGTGAGTGCTTCATCCGCCCTGGGGCGGGTAGCCTACACACAATATAAGGGAGGAAAAGTCTTCTCTCTTGCTCCTACTCTTTTGCTCTTCTTGCTTTTGCTGTTTTCCACTGCCATGAACTGTTGCCCCTGTGCCATAAGCCACTCTGCTTTGGAACCAGCTGAGTATGGACTAAAACCTCCACAAACTGTGAGCTAAATACACCTTTCCCTCTTTAATTTTGGGCGTTGGGTATTTTGTCTCAGCAACAAGAGAAAAGTAACCAAAATGGTCAATGGTATCTAAAAGGTACTCTAAGGCAAGAAAGTGTGTTCAGGGAGGCTGTACTGTCAGTAAGGAGTAAAGTCAACAGTGAGTTTTCCTTCTGTCCCTAGGAAATCCAGACAGCTCCCCTTTATATACACATGTTCAAAGCATTCTAGTTCATTGTAGACTGGCGCACAATTAAATCCGGACTCCTTCTGTACTTCACATGGAACAGGTCCCACCGTGATTCCCCGGAACTGGAGGATACAACACCCAGGAAGCCTAATGGTTTCAACCTTCTAATCCCTAAATCTGGCCCCTGATTCTGGCTGGCATTTTCTTTCATCTATCAAGCATTTACTAGGCACTTATGTGCCAAGCAGTTTCATGTGCTAGTGTTACCCAGTAAATGAGACAAATACAATCTCTGCCCTTAATGCACTTTCATTTGGTGACAGGTTGTCAGGAAAGAAAGAATGGCAACAGGTAAAGTGGGCTGCAGGTATAGACACCAATGCCACTTACTCAACTGTTTACTTGGAAAATGTTGATCCTGATCTCTCTGTCTCACCTCTTACAATAGGAGGTGAGTTCTAGAATTTAACAGGACAACTATAAGAAAACTAGGGCAATTTGAATCTGCCAAGCAATGACAAACTGATTCCAAGACTGCCTGGGGATTTGTCTCCTCCACTAGATAGTGGGTTCCTTGAGGTGAAGAATGTGTCTAGTTTATTTCTGTATACCCAGTACTTAATACAGAAAGGCACCCAATAAACATAGAATGAGTTTCTTTATACTATGCAGGGAGGTAGTCCTTTTGTTGCTTGGACTGGCTAAGCCTCTGCTGCTTAGTACAAAACTTTTAGCTTTGAAGGACCCTTAGGCCAATGGCTCCCTGGCACTTGAACATCAATCAGTAAGGTAAGATGCTAAGCAAGTCGTGGGGTATAGCCACATAAGAAACCAGTGAATACCACTCTGCCACCAAGACACGTTCACACCTAAACACTTCAAAGAATTGCCTAAGCCTAATGGTATGGATGTTTTGGAAGCTTAGCAGGAACGGATGGCTTAGCGGGGTGGCAAGTATATTTAGGGTGATGGGAAGTTCAGTTGGCTGGGGAACAGAAACATAAGAGATAGTAAAATAGGCAGATGCCAGACTCTTTTACTTACTTTAACACCTGTGCAACTGTATTTGGTCCAAACCATTCGCCAATTGATTTCCCTTCTCCTACACCCATTTGTGCTGTTTTCAGTGGAGAAAATTAACATGTTAGCAAAACTTCTTCCAATGAGCCTCAAACTCTTAATTTTTTACATAAACAAATGGACAACTTAATGAAATCACATATAAGGCATGGGGGGAAAAGATCAGCTACGGGTATTGCTGTTTAACTATTGATTTATGATCTTACCCATTTGATGGATAGAATAGCAACAGTCTTTTCTATCTAAGAAGCACTGTAGGATCCGTTGGTATTCTTTGGGTTGTTCCTTTTGTTTCTCCCAGTTCCAGTCTTTTGAGGGAAAAATAAGTTAAAGTCATTTTTGTAACTATTTATTACTGCTTAGAACTCTTATTATAACTACAAACTGGAAGGAAAATAATAGACCTACATATAGAAGGTAGGCAGGATCGACTTAGAACATTCCTAGGTATCTTTCATTTTGACGACAAAGACATCTGGAAACTACTTTCAAAAACTCTGCATGTGAAGCAAAAGCCAAAAAAAGTGGTTGACTGAGGAACTGACTTAGCCCAAAGCCTGGATCAGAATAAATGTTACATAAAAATGGTGCCACAAAGGCCTTTCTAGGCAGCTACTCTGAATACGAGGTCAACATAAAACCTGGCAGTACAACTAGAGATTAGCCAGATGCCATAGTATTATACACGTAGAAATGGCTTTTATCTTTACATCCTGGCAGCACTGTCAAAAGGGTCTCGTGTGGGGGGGTGGGTGCCAATGTGACACACAGCAGTTTACAGGGTTCATAGGTAAGGAAGTTGTTTTTTTTTTAAAAAAAATCACATGCTGCCATTTTTACACTACCTTTTCAATAATCAAAACCGAGGGGTTTTAGTACATGTTTACTGTACATAACGACTACATTCTTCATCTGGTACATGTACATAACATATCTGAATTCTGTTTTTCCCCCTTTCTCCTCTTCTCCCCCTACCAAGCTTTGGAAAACAAATACCTGTATTATCAGGTGTTCAAGACCAAAGTCAAAATCACTCTTCCATCTGTAGGGATCCATCTGTGCCTTAGGCATAACCGCAAATCCTACAAAGGCCACATCCGAATTTCTGAGGACAACTATGAAAGTGCTACACAATTAGTGCCGTGGCCGGGGTGCACTGCTACCATTTCTCTCTAGAAAGTCTGTCTCATGGAGCCAATTTCTGAGGCTCAGTTTGCATCCAAGAAATAAATTTCTCTCCTAAGGTTTTAGAGTCTGAACTAATGACTGAAATACACTTGAAGCCAAAGGCCATTATCTCTAGACTCATTTTTTAATTAAGTTTATTGGCACAATTTAGATAAACATAATGATCACATTCATCATAGGGAACTTATACCTCTCTATGATGTAACTTGATCCTTCTTCTTTCCCATTTCCCTCCCCTCCATTTGACTTCTCCTCCCCTCCTTATTAACAAAGCTTTGTTTCCATCTTATCTTTCTTTTTTTATTCTTTTCCCTTTACTCCTTTCCCTCTTCCCCCTCCATAGTTCCTCTTTTCTTTTGAATATTTTCTTCCTATTTCACAATGTACATTATACATTTGGTCCTTATTTACTCTTTCAGTTTCTGACACCAAGGAGACAATGCAATATTTGAACATGTGAACACACCCTTTTGACCCATTCCTCAGTTGATGGGCACTGAGCTGTTTTCAAGACTTAGCTATTACAAACTGTGCTGCAATAAACACGGGTACACATATATCACTTGGTATGATATTTTTAATTTTTCGGGGAAGATACCCAGAAGGGGAATAGCTGGGTCAAATAGGACCGCTAATCCTAGTTTTTAAAGGAATCTCCACACTGATTTTCACAGTGGTTGCAGCAGTCTACACTCCCACCAACAGTAGAGAAGGGTTCCTTTTTCTCCACAGCCCCACTAACATTTGTTACTGGGTGATTTCTTGAAAATAGCCATTGTTTCTGAAACGAGACGGAATCTCAGTGTTATTTTAATTTGCATCTCTCAAATGACCAGTGATATTGAACATTTTTTCATATATTTATTTTGTTTGTATTTCTTCCTTTGAGAAGAATGCATTCATTTCAGATGCCCTTTTTTTCTTGTTTTGTTTTTATTTTTGTTTTTGTCTTTTTGAGACAGGGTCTCCCTATGCAGTTCAGGCTGGCCTTGAGCTCACTTTGTAGCCCAGGCTGGTCTCGAACTCACAAGGATCCTCCTGCCTCAGCCTCCTGAGTGCTGGGATTACAGGCATGTGCCACCACGTCCAGCAAGATGCCCATTTTTGGATTGGGTCTTTGAATTTGAGGGGGGTCTGACTTTTTTCAATTCTTTTATGTTCCAGATATTAGTCTTTGGTCTGAGGGACAACTGGCTATAATCTTTTTCCCATTCTATGGGTTGTCTTTGTTGTACTCTGTTAGTGATTTCCTTTGCTGTGCAAAAGCTTTTTAATAGAATGAGATCCCACTTGTTGATTCTTTGTATTATTTTCCATGCAATCAGGGTTTTGTTCAGGAAATCTTTGCCTGCACCAATGTCTGGAAGAGTTCTTCCTATTCTCTCTTCCAGTAGATTTAATGCTTCTGTTTTAATATTTAGATCTTGGATTCATTTTGATTTTGTTTAGTGCATGGTGAGAGACATAGGTCTAGATTTACTCTTCAGCATGTGGAAAGCCACTTTTTCCCCTCACTGTTTATTAAAGAGGCTATCTTTATTCCAGTAAACATGTTCGGCCCCTTTGTCAAAGATAAGGTAGCTGAGTGTCTTTGTGGTTGTATCTGCATTTTCTAGTCTGTTCCACTGAGCCTCAGGTCTGTTTTTTTGCCAGTACCATGCTGATTTTATCACAGTAGCTTTGCAATATAATTTCAAGTCAGGGATTGTGATGCCCCCTACCTTGCCTTTGTTGCCCAGAATTGCTTTTGCTATTCTAGGTCTCTTCTGGTTCCAAATGAATTTTAGGATTGTTTTCTCTAGTTCTGTGAGGTATGCTAATGGTATTTTGACTGGGGTTGCATTAAATATATATAACAACTTTGAGAGTACAGCCATTTTCACTATGTTGGTTCTTCCTATACAGGAGCCAGGGATATCTATCCATTTCCTGGTATCTTCTTTGATTCCCTTTTTCAGAATACTGTAATTTTTTTAGACTCTTTAACCTCTAGAATTTCTAAAGCCAAAGTTGTAAACTTCAGATTCAGCACATCCTTCAGAGACTAAATCACATCCAACTTTTTTCGTTGGCTACTGAATTGTCCAAGGTTAGGGAAATTCTGATTAGCTGGCTGCTAAGTATTATTAAATATTTACAGATGACTGAGCTAAGTGAACACCCCACCCCAAGTTTTTAAAATGACTGAATAGGAAACAATTCAAAAGACTTCTACGTCTTGTAATCCATCATAACTATAAGATCTATTTCCAAATTATTCCTGCTATTTGCTTTTATGTTGAAATGATTGAGACTGCAGCATTTTTTTTCTAGTTTGCTCCCACTTCAGAATTTAGTTTCAGAAAAGTCATCTCAAAGTGCTTTATAAATGAGAAAAAAATTAGGCTGGGCTTGGTGGTGCACACCTGTAATCCCAGCACTTGGGAGACTGAAGCAGGAGGATCACCATTAGTTTTAGGCCAGCCTGAACTACATAGCAAGATCCTGCTCCAGACAAACCAAAAGGAAGTAAATAAGAAAGAATTAAATAGTAAGAATGGATCTGTACCAACAAGTATATGTACAGTAGAGAAGTCACTTGACAAAGAGTCAGAAGATTTGCATTCTAATTTAACACATATGCTTCCTTGCTGACCCGGGGCAAATCATCTCATTTCCACAAGCCTCAATTTCCTCATCTGTTATGTAAAACAGAGATTATGAAACTACCTAGGGAACGAAAGCACAGGATATTCTACGCCCTGCGGAGAAGACAATACGTTCTGTGACTTCCTCAGAACTTCCTAGGTCCTGACTGAAAACTGCAGGGGTTCTCTCAGTTTGCAAAGTGGGAACAGGAGAGTGACATTTCCATGCCTCCATCAGCAGTAGCCAGTGAGTTCACCAGGCCAATCTCATCCAAAGTGCCCTTTGTCTCTCTCTCTCTTCCCCAAGCCCAGTTGGCATTTAACCCAAGTGCATGAACTGGCATCTAGCCCCGTCCTCCAGATGCCCACAGGGAGCATGCACATGTCTTAAAGAAAGCAAGCCTCAAGAGTGCCAACAATTGCAACTGGAAGGTTCCTGACTATGAAGCGGCCTCCCAAGAAAGCTAATTTCAGGATTCTTTCCTCATCGAATGGACATCCTCAGGGATCAAAACCCAGAGTGCGAGCTCTCTTATTAGGCACTTCCTTTAGGTCATTTATATCCTTCACCACATGGATATTCTAAATGAGGTCAAGAAACAGACTTACTACCACACCCTCTTGTTCCCTTTGGTATCTGGAATTTTTAAGAACTCAAACAATAGCAAAGTTGGAAACTCTACATGACACACCTGCTCAAACATTCAATTCTATCCCAGGAAAATAACTGTCTGGCTTGGTGAGTCACAAGGAAACACTGCCTGTTTCCTTCTTATGAGGGGCTTTGTTGACTTGACAACCCCAACACTTGAGCATGGAGAAAGCATTTTAGGGTCTACTGCTTTGTTACTGAGTCTTCTTAAAGTTTAGTGTCAATACCATACCAACAACAGCAAATGATACTACAGAGGTATCCCAAGCCATTTATAGAAATAATGGAACTCACCCCTTCCCAAGTGTCTACAGATAAGAGCCTGAGCCAGCATCATCTGTCCACAGCGCAGCATACACCCCCAGCCAGCATCTGATGAAGGGCCTGTTCCCCCTGTTGGCAAATTGGAGGGGATGAATATGAGTACCTTCAATTGTCATTTCCCGAGAAATCAGCATATTTTGGACTCACAAAAGACAAGGAAATACACATATTCTGAGGAGAGAGACAAGAAATACAGAGCTCAGATAGGGTTTGGATATAGGGTGGAAACTGGCAATGATAATGCTAAGTCAACCAAACAGCTTCTATAGACAAAGACAAAGCAAACAAATGAACTAAACCTATCCCTTAGGATTTCTGCTTGGAGACTTATAGGTTTTGAGTTTTCGTTTGTTTGTTTGTTTTTGTTTTTTCGGGGGGTTGTTTGGTTTTGTTTCTGTCTTTTTGAGACAGGGTTGTACTATGCAGGTGAAATCACTTTGTACTCCAGGCTGGATCTCCCTGCCTCAGCCTCCTGAGTGCTGGGATTGCAGGTATGCACCTCCATGCCCAGCCTTGGAGACTTCTAGGCATGCATGTAATTTTAATCAATGACTGCCATGTATGACTACCAACACTTAATTTATTGCCAGGTCAAATTTTGCCTTGTACAGTTGCCAGGTCAAATTTTGCCTTGTACAGTTTACCCACATGGCCCTGGACATCTCATTAAAGGTAGTCTTATCCTAGTTAAAGAATACTATCAGGGGCTGGGGATTTAGCTCAGCGGCAAAAGCGCCTGCTTGGCAAGCGCAAGGTCGTGAGTTCGGTTCCCGGTACCGGAGAAAAACCAAAAAAATAAAAAAATAAAAAAAAATAAAAAAATAAAAATTCAATGGCATTTTATGTCTAAAAAATTGCAAAGATTTTATAAAATAAGACTTACATGGGTAAGTTTTTTTTGG
>NW_004955490.1:7784396-7802615 GCF_000276665.1 Chinchilla lanigera
TTAGCTCAGCGGCAAAAGCGCCTGCTTGGCAAGCGCAAGGTCGTGAGTTCGGTTCCCGGTACCGGAGAAAAACCAAAAAAAAAAAAAAAAAAAGATCTCAGAATACTATCAGAAGTAGTCATCACAATGGTCAAAGATATTTGGGAGGCATTTCACTGTTCTAAGTATATATTTTAAAAGAGCTGAATGAGGACAAAGTAAAATAAAGCATCCTAGATTAGGTATCAGAAAACCAGTCTCTAATTTCATAATCCAAGTGTCATCTACAGACATGAGATAATAATTCACACTCTGCCCACTATCAGTGGGTGCTATAAGAATCAAATGAGAGAATTTCTTTGAATGTGTCAAGAATCCACACAGGATGATGCAAATACCTGATATTACAAGTATGGAAGTAATGTAAAATACTATTAAGAAATTAGAAATGCACTATATCTTTAAAATATATAAAACCAGTTAATAAATGAAATAAGGCAACAGGTTTCATTTGAAGAACACTTGCTGTAAAGAAAAGTCCATCCATGTGGCCAGGGTGAGAAATCTTTCAATATCTTCTCTCAAGGGACCAATGAAACCAGATAGGTTAGATGACAGAGGGGACATTTTGCTTTCATTGTTTTCCTTTCCCCACATGGAAGGTGAAAAGTATGATCTCAGAAGATTAACTTTAAAGGGGGCCATCAATCTAGCAGGACGAGGTTGCTAAAGTGGTCACCCCTTTCCTTCTGTGCTGGGGATGGAAGAAGAGTTGCTACAGCAAGATGGAGAGGAGTGCACCAATTTGTGAGCCCGAAGGGAAGCCCTCTGCTTCTTGTTAGTGCTCAAATTGCAGGCCAGATCAGTATGGGAAAGGTGCAGTGAGGTACACAAAGAAGAGACCATCTGTTGACAAAATGTTATCAGAGTTGAATCGGAAATATCTTCCAGCCTTGCAAAGAATTCCTCACCCAGAGAAAGTTAACCATTTAGAACCACTGGGATTGTTCTTTAGTGTTACTGCTTGGGGGCCTTCTATAAAGAGCAAAGAAAATGTGGGATTTCAATTTTGATCCTCTGCAGAAAGGTTATTTCACTCCAGTTACTAGGTTCAGTCCTGCCTTAAAATTGGTCAGACAGGCTTCTGCTTAGGAGAGTAGCTTCCACCATTTCCACCCTAAAGGGCCAGATGTTAGGAATAAGCACCCTGCTTGCAAACATTTTATATGTCCTCTCGAGGGAACATATTCACTTAACTGATTTATCTGTCTTTTTTTCTAAATGACAGCTAGTAACAGGCTAGAATTAGTTGTAAGGAAATCTATCATATCATCTTCCAATGTCAAGGTGCTTTCATTTCAGAATTATTTTCTTTCCTTCAAGGCAGAATTATCTTTAATAATCAAATAGTTCTATAAAACAGTAAATTGTAATTTAGTAGACATTACCCAAATTAAAAGTTGATTTCATTTTTCCTTACTCTCAAAAGGAAATAAATAATCCTATCTGGTGTCTGAACAGTTAGAAGTAGAGTCAAAGGTATACTGCTATAACATGTCAACATTACCGAACCGTGCATGATGAGGTACTTAAGCAATGAAATTTTGGGTGAAGTATAAGACTTACCTATTCCCTTAAATCAAATGCTTTGCCATAGTGAGCTGTTAACTCTAAGGTTTCTATGAAGTCATTGATAACCTCAGGCAAGCTATAAGATAGCTTATTGTACTGTGCTTTCTTCTATAAGGAAGAAAGCACAGTACAATAAATGATATACCTACCAATTGGTGAAAATTTCCTTCTGTATGTAAACCATAGACGAGCACTTATATCAGACAACAGCTTAGATTTTTCTGTAAGTAGAAGGGAAAATAAAAATAAGTCACCATATTTCATCTAAAAATGCCTGTGTTTGCCTTCTAAGCCAGTAGCAAACTTACTGGAAAATAACCAGTCAATTCCATTGTTAAAGACCTAGGGAAAATTCATAGGAAATCCAATCTTATTTCAGCCAAATAGTTTCAGTATTTCCCCCTCACTTCTGTTTTGGCCAGGGCTACTCAACTGGTCAATCAAATGACATTGAGTGGTTCCTGTCTCTCTATCATTAAGTACCACAGCCCTGGAAGGTACTAATACTGAAGTCATGGCCAAAAAACAAGGAATAAGAAAAGAAAGGATCCTATATAACCCACTTATAAAGCAATCATCCCCAGTCTGAATGATGATGGTTGGCTGGATCTCTCACCAATGTTACTGTTATAAAATTGTCTGTTATCTAAACCTAGGGGCTTGTGTGTTTATGTATGCATGTGTGTTTACATGTGTAATGTATGCATTTAACTGAAAAAGAATATCCCCAATAAGCAAGCAAAATGTGCAATACATTTACCATAATACCTAGTACAACTGCCGTTTGTAGTCTAAATCAATGTATAACATCATAAATGTTTTTGTCTTTATTTAAAACATGATTTCTTAAATTTTATGGCAAATTTACTTCAGCGGCCACCAATACAACTTCCTAATTTCCATTTCTACTTAGATGTGGTATTTTTCTTAGTCATCTCTTGCCCTCGTAACAACATATCCATATTTGTATTCTGTGTAGGAATTACAGTCATCATGCTTTAAAAGAAGAAAGAGAAATCCAGTTTTAGCCAATAGTTTCCATTTTCTCTCATTCCTTTCCTTTAAGCAAATCAGAAAGTTGAGCTGGCTGGATTTCCCTCCCTCTTCCTAACCCCAGTGCCTAGCACATTCTGGGAAGCAGATGTACAATGGTTAAGAGTAAGATTTCTAGAGTTGTACACTGCCTGGGTTTGCACCTTGATTCTGCCACTTACCAGTTGTGTGACCTTGTTACTTAACCTTTCTGAGCTTCAGTTTCCTCATCTACCAGATGGGGAGAATAACACCTACTTCACCTACTTGTGAGCATTCAAAAAGATAATACATGCGAAGTGCTTAGATGGTGCCTTGTACACAGTAAGCGTGTGTCAAATGTCAGCTGTTATTATATAGCTGCCTTCTCAAATGCTCACACCACTCCCTCCTGCCTCTGCAGCTGCTGTGCAGTCTAGCTTCGGTTTATGCTGGGAAGACAGCATGGATATTTTAACAATAATTTCACTCAAAATGTATTTCCTAGCTTAGAGTTTAACTATGAGCATATTCAGAAAACTGAAGATTCTTGTTATCCTGGAAAACAGAACTAGAAGAGGTCCTCTCAAAACCCTACACTTTAAGTACTGGGCAAAGAAGTTAAAATGTAAAAAGAAAAAGGGACTTGCCCAAGGTAGGAGAAGATTCTGAAGACACAAAGTCTCCTAATTGCTGTCTTCAGACTTGCTCCTAGTTCACAATTCTCCAATCAAAATAATGAAGCCAAACTCAAGAAAAGGGGGCAACGCCTAACTTCCTCTCCTGCCTTTTGATCAGTTTCTTCCTGTTCCTTACTTAGCATGCTAAGGTCCACTGAAGAGGATCTCTCAGAAACATAAATCTCAGAGCTGCCTCTTCCCAAGTTCAGGCTATCACGGGTGCTGGATCATTAGCACTTTCAGGTTAAAAAGTATTTCCCAATCTGTAAGAATGTGGCAGTAAAGAAGAAAAATTGAAGCCCTTGTTCCATGCAGCTGCAATGGTTAAAAGTTCTATACAAAACCAGAATAAACAGAGACAGAGCAAAAGCCAAAAAAAAGATTTAAAACATAAGACTTTGTCTGATATTGTTTCTAACAGCCATGGCTTGTTTAGAAGTCCCTGGGCGTTTCTATCGAGATGGACAACAATGTGAGATAAATGAGAAATATATAGCCCAGTTAACAAAGACTGTTTAGTGTTAACTTAAATACTGTTTAGTGATAACCAGGAATGGGTCCATGTTTTTTGAAACCCAGTATTTTTAGAATTTGTAAGTTCTCCTTTAAGAAAAAGAATAAAAAATATATTACTTTTATAAATTGTCCAAAAACCTGTAATTATGTTTGAACATACTACTAGGGACTTTCAGGATCTTGAAAGGGGCCTATGCAGCAAGCAAGGGGATTGAGGCTTAAATTCCCTTTGCTACAGTGTATACCTGCCTCACAGTAGCATCAATGTCTGTCAAGAAAATGGCTCCATGAACCTAAGAAAGAAAGCAGGGCAGCACCCTAACCTCAGCTGCCAACCTTAGTTGGATTCACAAAGACAACTGCTGTCAAGTTATACCTGTTTTAAGGAGATGCTGCTTCCCCAGGATCCATACCAGCTCGTCTGTATCTGGAAATTCTTCTAGGTAGTCAGCAAAAATAGTAATCTGGTTTTCATACGTGGATAAAACTGAAAGAAACACAAGTAAAGTTTAACAACTCTTTTTATCACTTTTCCTTCTCAAAGTCCCATTTAAAACTATCTTGAAAAATCTGGCCACAGTTACTTCAAAACTTTTCTCCCTGACAGAGCATTCTTTATTAATATACATTTATCTCACTTCTCCTAGCAGGAGGGTATCAAGGTGAGACAGTAATACCTACATACCTGATTCTTTCCTATGTCACAGGGAGTTTTCTGGTGAGATTTCTAGTGGCCAGTGGCTTAGAAGGCACTGCAATAAGCCTGAAAGATTATACAACTGTGAAAATGGTAATTTTTATTTGCCATTTTATACACCTATGGCTTCTACAAAGAAGGCTCTTGAAGTAAATGATAAACATAACTTGCTCTTTGGATTCATAAATGACTATTGTGATGTAATATAGTATGAAATATGTATTTGGTCTTTGTCCTTGTATTTTGGCATAGAGCTCCTAAAACCTTTGTAATTTTCTAAGTCCTAGGGATGTTAGGCACATCTTTTGTTCCAATATTTGATCTATGGCCCCAGTTCCAGATACAGAGCTTCTAGTCCCTTGGAATCTCCTGGGTAACAGGACATGTTTTGATCTAATCAGGTGATTCTTGATGATTCTTGGATGACAGGTGGTCGCCAGAAAGACTAAGCAAGGATTAGAAGCTCAGAAGCTTCAGCCCCATCATCCACCCTCTGGGAAGGGGAGGGAGGCTGGAAATTGTATAAAAAGTAGATCACGTGTACCTACGTGACGAAGTGTCCATGGAAAACTCTGCACTTTGGGGTTTGGAGATCTTCTCAGCTGCTGACATGCAGAAGTGTCTGGAAGGCAGTATGCTTGGAGAGGGCAAAGAAGCTCTATGCTCCTTCTCCCCCAGCTGGCTGCCTCCTCAACCAGGCTGCCATCTGCATCATTCGCAACATTCTTTATGATAAATGGGTATGTGAAAGTAAAGAGTTTCCTTGAGTTCCATACATCATCTCAAAACTTATAAAACTCAAGGAAGGGGTCATAGGAATCTCGATTTGTACTCATTTGGCCAGGAACGTACAAGTTGGGTTACAGCCTAGGACTTGGGACTAGCGTTTGAAGTGGGGCAGTCTTGTGGGACTGAGCTTTCAACCTACGGAACCTGATTCTAAATCCAGGTAGAAACTGTCAGAATTAAATTAAGATCACACGTCTGGTGTCTGCTGCAGAATTTCCGAGTATGTGGGGACACCTCACGCACACCCACACACATCTGCTATCTGAAGTGTTGAGTGGTATGTGTGACGGTAGCAAAAAACAGTTTGGTTTTTCCCATCTCTAACTATGGTTAATTCTCAAGGTAAAGTAACCAAATAAAATAAAACTAAACCTCACTAGTTCACAGGTCACATTTTTTAAACTTATGGCCATAGAATATGAGAGGAGCTAAAAATTCAAATTTAGTTTTGTACCACCTGTGAGGAAGAAGTCTGCTTAAAGACTCAAGACTGACTCATGAAGAGGCCCTAGCTCTCAATTCTTTATCGTCAATTTTCTAAGGAAACAATACTGTAGGTAGTAAATAAGTTTATAAGAAGCCCATAAAAACCTATTTTAATCTGTAACCAGAAAATTTAAATTTATTTTATGTTTCATAGTTGATGGTACTATTTGTATGAGAAATTGTACATCAAGTTCAAAGCTAAGACATCCAACACACACGTTCTCTCAGCTCTTGAAGGCTCCCTGGCTCCTGCTGGAAGTAGAGCTCAGAGCAGGGACCCCTTTATGCAGCTTTCGGTAGCTGCAGGGCCTTTCCCCAAGTGGTTCCTAAGCAGCCTATGGGTGTAGTTTCCTGTGCAAGTGGTATTGTGGGGTATGCTTAACTGACTTGACAAGGGAAATTATTTTGTTTTTGTTTTCTAAAGCACAAGCATGCTGTCTTCATAGAAAGAAATGTTCCTAAATAGAAGCAAATCTTCTGATTATGAAAACAGATTCATCTGCTCAAAATACTTTGGTGCAAATTGAGGTTATAATCTGTAAAAGCACTTTTAGAAGCACAGTTAACCAGAGGCATTGCTTTTATTTAAACGTATTACAGAGTTCCAGTCTTTTAGAGGTTTAAGTAGCCTCTGCCTGCAGTCCCTTTTAACTATTAAATCACAGTCTCTGTTAGTGCTTCAAATTTAAAGAATTTAGAAAGGAAATGCCGACTTTGTTCCCCAGTGGGCACTCACTGGTACCAAATCTGCCAGTGAACCTGTGCACTCTTAGCTTCTCTGCCGCTGACCTCAGCCCCTGGCCCCTGCTCAAGAAATAACAGGCTAAAAATGACCATCTGGGTCAGGATATCCCCAGGAGGTGGTGGAGTGGATCAAGGCAGGGTAACTCACACTGTACCTTTCCACCCCTCACAGGCAAGAGAAATCGTGAAAATGAACCTACAGCTTAGCTTAAAAAGAGAAGGAAAATCACCTAAAAACTAACTTGACAGGATGGTGGGAGAAGAACACCCTCTCTGGCACCCAGGAAAGGCTGAGGAAGGGTGGCGATGGATCAATGTACAGCATGTATGCATGAGCTCTGGGTCTTTTTTTAGTACTGGCCCCCTAGAACCATTTCTCTATCACCAGCTCTGTTTCAGTGAGTCATTACCAAGCTATCTGGTCAAATTAGTACAGACCTTTAAAGCCTGTGACAACTGCCCTGCTTCATTTCGGATGGCTCTGAGCAAAACGGTAGCCAAAGAATTTGATTCTGGCTCTTCACCCCCTCTCAGGCCTAGCTGAGCCAGCATGAAGGTCATTACAGTCTCTAGTCTTGATTTTTTCTCTTAGAAGACAGACTCTCAGAATGCGGTGTGTTTGCCCATAGCCAGCATTAGTCAAAGCTACATGTATGGAATAAATGAAATCCAGAACAGAAGATGAATTTAACGAGGCAAAGAGCAGAGGCACAGGGAAATTGTACATAATGGGTTTGAGGGAAGAAAAGGAATAGATCCTATACAAGGAGAAATCAGATAATAAAGCAATCTGGAAAGTGGTTGTACTATAGAAGTCAAATCTAACATCCAACACAATTATTTCTGACTAACAGTAATCCCTTTTAAAGAATTTAGTACAAATTACTTTCGTATTGCCTTTAAAGTTCATAAACCAAATATTAGCCTGATATGAATTTTCTACCCTTTTAGTCTGTTTAAAGACCTGGGGATTATACAGAAAGATTTACAAACATGCAGCTTCAAGGACAAAGAAATGGCTGCTGCAAGGTTTGAGGGAAAACAGGCTTCTTCTCCCTATTCCATTTCACTTTAATAATAATTATGGTACTCAAGCTTCTGCTGGGTTAGCTTAGATAACTGGACAAAACTTTTCTTAAACTCCTGGAACCAATAAGTTTCCCAGTCTTCACCAAGGGGCTCTATGTACCTGTTAAGGCATGTCTTTAACATACACCACGTGGGTGACAACAGCCAGAGGGGGACCTTAGGACCTCCTCAGCTCTTTCCTGAGCCTATGCCCAGCTCTGAGAATGCACACAGCCCTATGCACGCATATGGTCTAAAAGATTCCCAGGAATATGCTCAACCTTTTTAAAGCCCCAAAGAATCTTATTTCCCAGTTTTTCTTTTAAACTTTTTGGTTCGCTGGAACATTATCTACTATTTTAGGCAGCAGAGAAGTTATATGATTGTCGCTGAAGATATTTTTAAAAGATCCTGGGTAGACGGCCCTGTGTAGACAGCTTTCTGCATCCCTGAATTAGGTCAAATAAACAGTCTTGTAAGTGGGTTTTTCATATAACCACCAGACAGATGAAATACATAATGAGCCCATGACAATGCCCCCCATGTGTCCAACAGGAGGCCTGGAGCCCGAAACAATGTCTCATGCAAGTCTGTATCAAGGATCTGCACTGGGAAGGCCCAAAAGCCAGTGGTAGAAGCTAGAAAGTCTGCACCAGTGGGATGAAGGACCTGTGCCAGGAGGTTGAGGAATCTGTACTGAAACCAAGAAACAATGCTCAAGGTAAGGACCAGAGCTCCCCGCAAAAGAACCACAGCCATTCTCAGCAACAGTGAAGGCTCGAGCTCCTCCAACAATGAGAACTGAATTCGTATCAGGAAAGCCAGCATGACAAGCTTCTCCAGGAGAATCAACAGCACAGCATTTCCCCCCCCCCCCAGTTCTCCTTTTATGCTGTTGGCAACAATCCTCAGGTGGGTCTTCCACCCCAGAACCACACTGATTCAGTTCAGCTGGGTGTTACAAGTTGACCATTAGTTAATCCATCATAAGCGTCAACCCCATTTTGTCTTCTCTGGTGGCTACCAGGCTGCTGATTTTCCCTGTGAGTACAAGCTCTTGATTTTCAAGGATACTGCAGAGCTACAGAGCAAGGGATAGGAATAGCACAAGTGAAAACATCACAGAGTGTAGTGCTCTTACCAATATGTTGCCAGTTTTCTTGAATAAATATTCTCCAAATTGTTGCAAGACTTCAGTTCATTTCCAACCGGCAGAGGGACCCAGGCCCTCAGCTGGATTCTTTGGGTCTCTGGTATATGGGCATTTTGCATTTGACTCTTTGGGTAAATATTATAAAATAATCCTATGATTTCCAAAATTCTGAAAAAGTTGATTTTGACAATTCTTGCCAGTGTTTTTCATTGCTATTATGGAAAGAATTTTCAGAGGTCTTAGATTCTGCCATTTTTGTTGTCCTAATTTTTCCAGCAATTTTTCAAGGTTATTTTGGAAGATTGCAAGTAAATGGGAAAATTGCTTTGAAAAACAAAATTTTGGTATAGTTTAATAAAGACACCTGTACATCAAAGCTCCAAGGTTCTGTGAAGCATATGCTAAAGAAAGAGACACCACCAACTTTCTAAAGTGGAATCAAAACGTCACAGAATTTCATGGGCTAGGAAGTTCTAATAGCTTGCCAGGACACTGCTGGTTCCAAAACAATGTTCAATAGATAACATATCCAACATACCGTAAGGTCACATCTTCAAAAATGTAAGAAAACTTGTGGAAAAGATGCATGGTATGAGCCCACTCGGGGGGGCCCAGGGAAATTTTCATGGGTGAGGTCCCAAGGTTAAAGAATGTATATGTGCAAGACATCAGCAACAACAGCAGGCAACATGGAGCAAAGCACAGCACAAGAATGCAAGAGCACAAGAGCAAGAGCTGCCTGTGTCTTTATTGTATAATTCTTATACAGGTTTTTATCTCATATTTACATTCTTGTATAGTACTGTAACCAGCGCATGCCTGTTTACCTGTGCTAAGTCATGGTTACATAACTATATCCCACTATGCACTTGTGCTAGATAAGCGGGGTCATGTCCTCAGGTGCCCTTAGATGCCCCTGAGCTTTGAAGCAGTTTGAGTGGTTCCCCACATATGGTAATAGTTGAATATTCATTCATGTCTCATTCCATAAATTTTATTAAGTTTCTAATATGTGCTAGGCACAGAGGATAAAATATCAGTGAGATACAGCCTCTACCTTCCCAAAGTTTTTAAACTATTGGGGAGGCTACTTCTGGAAACAGCTAACAATATGAAGTATATCAAGTGAAAAGAAAGTTATGTAGATGGTAAGGAGACATACTTAATTCCAACTGGGGCCAAATGGACCTTTGCAAAACTAAAAAAGGTGGTATTAGAGTTGAGTTTAATGGCAATCAGATAGAAGTGGTAAGGAAAATGGGAAGAAATTCCTGTTTGAGGAAACATCAAAAGGACTTGGCAAACAACTAAGTGTAGTGTGGTGCAAAGAAGAGTGAGAGAGTAAAAAATAACTTGCAGTTTTCACGTGTGAGCAATGAGACGGGGACAAAAAAATCTAACGGTAGGTACAGAGATAATAATCTTGGCCTACCCAGAACATCTTCGATTCATGGATTTGGTGGACAAAGGGAAAGGTTTTATTTTTTAATTAACAAAAAGTGAAGAGCAAGTCTGCCTGCATTGAGATTTTGAAGAGAGGCATGGTATATTGCAGGATGGTTAGTAGGGCCTAAGAAGGAGGTAAAAACTCCAAAACACTACAACTCTGGCATGGCCCAAAAATGTGCTTTCACCCCTATCCTTCTGGATTTCCTTGCTACCCTGTTGTTTTTCAGTCTCTGCTCACTTGTACAGGCCCTGCTCCATTTTCATTCATCTCCTCTCTTGTGCTTTCCTTTTCTGACAACCAAGAACTTGGAAAATAGACTGGACAACTCTTAGAATTTCTTTTCTTTTCTTCTCTTTTCTTCTCCTTTCTTTTCTTTCTTCCTCTCTTTCTCTCTTCCTCTCTCTCCCTCTCTCTCTCCCTCTCTCTCTCTCTCTCTCCCTCTCTCCCTCTCTCCCTCTCTCCCTCTCTTCCTCTCTTCCTCTCTTCCTCTCTCCCTCTCTCCCTCTCTCTCTCCCTCTCTCTCTTTCTTTCTTTCTTTCCATACCAGGAATTGAAGTCAGAGCCTTGTGCTTGCCAGGCAGGCACTGTGTGCCAAGCTACATCTCAGGTCCTAGAACTTCAAATGGATTTTCACATACAAAATCACAAGTTTTCTTGAATTTAAACAGCAATTCATACCCTTGCAATGATAGGTTGTCAAATAATCCAAAAGACATAAATGATTTCTCTACAGAACAGTATAAACGTTGACTCCCTAAGAGAAAAGTATCATTTTTAGACCTGGGGATTTTAACCAAAAGGTTATCATTCAGTAGAGGACTTTATGATATTCTGTTTAACTGACTAGTACAAGCAGCGGTGGAGCATAGGAACTGTACCTAACAAATTTCAGGGCAAGTCAGCAAAGTAATAACCATTCCAGTTGTTAAGAGTCCATTGTTGCTGTGATTGTATCTGACCATGTGTTTTTAAAATTTTTGGAACTGGCCTGTGGGAGGAATTTGGAAAATATTGGCAATGCAAGCTAGAAAAGCCTAAGAATGTGATGAGTAATGTTTGATGTATGATACTGGCCTGAGCTCAGAAGACCAGAATGCTGATAGGAATGCAGACAATAAAGGCCAGGCTCAGTAGGTTTCAGTTGGGAATGAGGATTCTATTTGAAACTGGACTAGGGGGCATACATGTTCCACTCCAGCAAAGAATTAGTCTACATTCTGTCCATGTCCTAAGAGTTTATGTGAGGTGGAATTTAAATGTGGTAGACTAACTGATTGGATAGAGGAAATTTAAAGGCAGCCCAACATTCAGGATGAAGCATGAATAGGGCTGGCTGATTTTAGCTAAATTTATAGAGAAATTAGGAGCAAACAGCAGAGCTAAGTGGTTTGAAAAGTTTGTAGTTTTGCTAAAAAAGTAAGCATTTGCAAAGATGGGGCAAAAGAGAGCTTGCTTGCTGAAAAGACCAGCATTAAAAAGAAGCCAAGTACTTTATGTGTAGACAAAAGGAAAGATACTTTGAGGGAATCTCATAAATCAGCAAGACCCCACCCATCTCAGGCACCAAAGTGAAAAACTGTAAACCTTTCCCTTGACAAGAAAGTCCCTGGGACATCTTCTCCAGAAGGGCTTCCTAAGAGAATTGGTTCCCCAGGATTCAATTCACTGTACTCAGCAATCCCACAATAGAAGCCGACCACAGCCATGGTGCAAGGGGGCCCAGCTATTACCTGAGCTGGTTGCAGACCTTGGCATCATCCACATAGTGCTGGTTTTACAGACATGCTGGTTGAGAAGGTTATGAGGTCATGGAAGTTTCAAAGAAAGGCCTGGGATTAGTCAAGGAAGTTTCAAAGAAAGGCCTGGGATTAGTCAAGGATCCCCTGAGAGGGTAGTCCATGAAGCTGTGAGAGTTAAACCAAAGGTACTGTGGGTGCCCCACAAAGTTGGAGATGCCAAGATTATAGAACATCTGCTGAGGAAAGCTGTAGGTAGTAAGTGGAACCAGTCTGAGAGAGGTCATATGGGCTGCAGCCAGCAATGCTGCAGGGTCAGGCAACCCAACCCCTGTGGAGCTTATATCTCATCACAATTTGCCCCATGCACTGGACGTGGAACTTCAGAATTTAATGTTGGCTTTACTGGGTTTCAGTCTTGTTTTGATCTCATTCCTTTCTATTCCTCTATTCTTCCTTTTGGAATGAAAATTTTTATCTTGTGCCATTGTATGTTGATTGGACATATTTAACTTTCTTTTTATTTTTACAGGGGCTGCTAAGAGTTTGCCTTGAGTCTCAGAGGAGACTTTGCATTTGGATTTTTCAGCAGTGTTGCAACAGTTAAGACTTGGGAGACTCTCAGAGATGGACTAAATGCATTTTGCATAATAAGATAGACATGAGCCTTTTGGGGAACAGGAATAGAATGTTATGATTTAGATCCAAAATCTCCTGTAGTTGTGTGACTTGTAGAGTTGGGGACTGTTTAGATGTAGTAGGTCACTGGCAATGCAAGTTGGAAGGGTGTATTCTTGTCCTCAGCTGCGCCCTTCTCTCTCTCTTCCTGGCTTCCATTCTGTCATGCTGTTTCTGCCTTGGAGCCAACCATCCATGGACTGAGTGCTCTAAAAACCCTGAACCAAAATAAACCTTTCTTCCTTTAACTTTCAGGTACTGAGTATTTTGTTCCAGTGATGTGAAAGCTAACTAATACACCTCCTGTAATTCTTTGGGCCTCAGATTCTCTATCTATAAAATATACAGTACATTTTAAAACAGCATATTGTAATTTATAGTGGGTTGTGAAATCTACACAGTGAGTTGCACTTAGTATAAAACAGAAAGTCAATGAGAGTATATCATACATTATAATGGTAAATATTATTTCATGCATAAATACAAATCAAGTTGCAATTTAAAATGTATTTTTCATTGGGTTACTGTGATAAAAATGCTAGTTACAGTTTAAAATGTATTTTTCATTATGTTACTGTGATAAAAAAAGTTAGAAAATCATTGTCTAGGCCTACACTATACTGTAAATTTAAGACAATTTACAATTTAGGGGGTGAGATGTAGCTCAGTTATAATGCATGTGTATAAGGACCTGAGTTCAATCCTCAGAACCAGCCTCCAATTCAGTCACTCATAGCACTAGTCACATTTTAAGAACATATCAGTCATATGTGGCTGGCTAACTACTACCATATGGGACAGCATGGCTATAGAACAGTTCCATTGCCTCAAAAAGGTCTACTAGATCTATTCTAAGGGTTTTTTTATTGTGAGAGTAGGATGAGATGTTAGGAGGAGTATTCTAAGCCATAGGAAGATTTCTCTTAAGATTCTGTGTATGGATTTCTAAATAAATGAACTCACAATTATTCATCAAGTTATAAACTGGTTCTACAAGAATTACAGAGAAAATGGCCTCACGAACATTCACTAAACGTTGAATGAATCAGCTAAGTATCATGAACTCAAAATCTAGTTAAATATATGGACCTTATATAAAGGAGCTATTATGAACAACAAAAACAATGTACAGGAAAATGTTGACAATAACTAAATGTGGTCAATATTTAGTAAAGGGGGAGATCAATAAGCAATGGAATTATCAAAGAGGAAGTGTGATTTAAACTGCTCTTTAGACTATTATTTAGATTTTGATGAACAGAGATAAGAGAATACTTCTGATGAGGGGAATATCATAATTTTGTATGTATTGAAGAGGCGGTAGGTTCTGGAGAATTTTTTTTTTGTTCTGGGGAATATTGAAAAATGAGATAAAGGAATTGCCATGGGACTGGATTTTTGCAGTGTGTTATGGCTTGTATATAGACATCCCCCCAAATTCTCATGCACTCATAGGTGGAGCTTCTTAGAGCTAGCTGGATCTAGGGCGTATGTCACTGGGATTAAGGGTGTACAGTACTAAATTAGTCCACTGACTGGAATGAGCAGAGTTCTAGGTATAGATAACGGAAGCTCCACCCTGGGTGTGAGTGGCACCACTCAAAAGGTTCGTAATCAAGATGTTATAAAAAGGAAAGGGAGGCTTGCTACTTGCTCCTTCTTGGTGGCTGCTGCCTCCTACCTGCTCTGACATGGACCATTTTTCCTCTATGATATCCCTCTTCCGTGCCACCCTGCTTTGGAGCCAGCCAACTATGGACTGAAACCTCTAAAAACTGTAAGCTAAACTAAACCTTTCTTCCTTTACTTTGAGTATTGGGTATTTTGTCTCAGCAATGAAGAAGTAACCAAAACAGAATGCATGAAGACAGCTAGTAGAGTCCATGTCTTAGTAAATTTATTTACAGATTTTAAAGCACATTCATGTGGTCATGGAGATAGCCCCTTGAGATATCCAGGGAAGGGACTATTTTTTTTCTATTTTGGAGTTGAAGGAAAAGAATCTCAGGAGAGGGAATATGACTACAGCAGGTCACATAGCTAGTGAGAGGTCTAACCAGGATTCAAACCAAGCTAATCTTACTGTTCATACAGTATTCTTCTCACTATACACTGTTGTCATAATGAAACCTAGATTCAAGGCAATGAATACAGGAGAGCAATGGGAAAGTTTTTTGTGATAATCCAGGCCTAAAGTGTTGAAGGCCTGCCTAAACTGGCAAGAAGCCAAATGCTGTGATTATATAACATACCATAAAACCCACTGATAATGCACTACTCACTGTTTATAGGGCAGAGTAAGAGTAGACAGTCTGAGGTTAAAACAATATAGGTGCACTAAACAGGAAGTAATCTAAAATTACCCAAAAGGAATAAACATTAATAGTGTAATTTATATATTGTGTCTGGATTTTTCTAGACAGCTAAAGGCAATGCTTTGGACACAACTCCTAAGCAAACAACACTTTATATGTCTATACATTTTTATGAGGCATTTATGTCTTGGTAATGTGTCTTTCCCTTGTCAATTTTAATTTTAATTTCAATTTCTCAGAACTAGTCAGTTATATGCTCTGTTACCTCATCTAGATTTCTAGTGATAAAAGACTGGTTAAAAAAAAAAGGTTAAGGAGCTAAAGGTCTTGTATTTTTTCTATGCTATTCAGTAAAATTATCAACTAAATTCATTACTTAATAATGATTTGCTAAGATATGCCATATCATATCATATGAAGATATGATGTGAAGATATATGAAGATATCATATGAAGATACTAAGACTAATTTTAAGGGATCTCTCTGCTAGTGTCACTAAATCACTAACTTCCAGTCTTCCAAGACTGTTCCACCTGATAGGAATCAAATACAACCTCCTTAACATGACATTTAAGGGCCTTCCTATATTTCCAGTTGTTTCCTATTGTTCACTACTTCTTTTACAGTATCTGATGTTTCTAGTCAAAATAAACTTCGTGATAGACTGGAGATTTTTATCTTTGCTTATTCCTATACTACTTGCCCCTAAGTCCTATCTCAAATGCTATTTTCTTTATAAACTATTCTTCAATTTTTCCAATAAGTTGGGGAAAGTTCTTCCAAAACTCCAAGTTACTTTAGTTATTTATACTTACTTTATAGTACTGTACCCTTTGTACTTTAGATTATTTTTATATGTGGATATGTCATCTCTCTGCTATTGGAATGAACTCCTTAAAGTCTCAGTTCATGTAGTGATCATCTAGGAGTCTCCAACAGCTCTGGGCATAGTACTTGTGATAACTCATCCTCTAAAGGCTGTCTAATGTTTACTTGGGTGCCAGGTGTTTTTTTCTCAGCAATGAAACAGTAATCAAGACAGACTGTATAAAGACAGCCAGTAGAGTCCAAGTCTTGGTAAAGCCATTTACAGTTTTCAGAACACTTACATGTGAAAAGTGATTGATATGGCTATTGAAATGTCAGTGTAACAATCCTGTCCTAGGCCATGGGGATAGCAACATACTTAGCAATTCCAAGTCTAATGGGAAGACAGAGAAAAAGGGAAAGTTTATTTTGATACTACATGGTGGATGTCTGCAGGGGGTGGGAGGGTAAGGGAACATAGAAGAGAATAATTAAGCCAATCTAGGGCCATGAAGAGGCTTCAGAAAGAAAGGTTTAACACAGCCCTAAAGGATGAGTGAGAGTTAAGCAAATTGGGCGAGAAAGAATGCTCCAGGGAAAAGAAGCTTGTACCAAAACACTGAGGGCAGAGAGACTATGCAATCGTTATGCCACACACAGACTGGCAACGATTGAGGCTGGAGAGGCAGCTGGAGTGGCAGCTGGAGCCTGGACATGGCAGCAGAGAAAAGTAACCAAGACAGAATTTGGTACCAGAGGAGTGGGGTCGTTGCTGTGACTATATCTGACCATGTGGTTCAACAGCCTTTGGAAATGGCTTGTGGGAAGTGTTTGGAAAGGTTCAGAGATGTCGCCTGAAAGAGAAGCACTAGAACAGCTTCGACTGTTCTGTCTGGGAGATTATGGTCAGAGCTCAGAAGCCCAGAAGGCTGACAGAAATCGTGCCGGTAAAGATCAGGTTCAGGAGGTTTCTGCTGGGAAGAGGGACTGCATTGGTCGTTGGACTCCAGACGATGTGTGTTATGGCTTGGCAGAAAGTTTGTCTGCATTTTGCTCGTGTCCAGAGACTTTGCCTAAGACTGAGATTAAGGGCGGCAGCGGACTGGTTAATCTGGCAAAAGAAATTTCAAGGCAGTCGAATGTTGGGGAAGTGGCATGGCTATTGTTGGGGGCTTTTAGCCAGATATATATTGAGACTCAAGAGCAAAGAGTCCAGCAGGATGAATGTTGTGTGTTTGGCCAGAAAGGAAGCTCCAGTGAAGCTGTGGACTGCAAAGATAAGGCTGAGGAGATCTCCATTGCTGAGAAGGAACAGGAGAATAGAAAAGATGGCCTGAGGGCATCACAGGAAGCAGCAAGTCTCCACCCTTTGCAGCCTCAAAACTGCAAAGGTGACAGACTTTGCCTTGAGAAGAAAGCTGCTGAGCACCATGTTCCAGAATGGTGGCGGCGGCCACACCAGGTTCCAGAATGGCGGCAGCATAGAAGATCTGTCCCTCAGAAATGGATTCAGAGTGCCCAGCGATCCAAGCACTCGACCCCTGTGGCCAAGAGAGAGGAAACTTGGCTACTGCTCCAGGTGGCAGCAGACCTTGGCATCATCCCCATGGTCCTGGCTTTAGGTGCATGGAGAATGCAAGAGTTCTGAGGTTGAAGAGGCTTCCACCCAGACTTCAGAAGGCCTGGGAGGCCAGGCAGTGTGCCCGTGAGGGGGCAGTGTGTGAGGCTGTGAGTGTGAAGCAAAAGGTGCCCTGTAGACCTCAGAAGTTTAGAAAAGCCAGGACCATGGATCATCAAAGGAAATCTGCAAGGAGGGAGCAAAGTGGGCCTAATAGAGAAGCCATGGAAGCTGTAACCACCAGAAGTGCCATAGGGGTGGACTCATGCAAACCCTTTGGAGCTCACAATGTGCCACAAGTTGCTTCAGATGCTGCATGTGGAATTACAGAACATAATGTTAGCCCTGCTGGATTTTGGACTTGGTTTGGTCCCCATGGTCTGCATCCCCCTGTTTGTACCTTTTGGAATGGTACTGCTTATTTTGTGCCATTGAATGTTGGGAGTGTTTAACTTTCCATTTGTACAGGGGGTCACAGCTAAGAGTTTGCCTTACATCTTGGAGGAGGCTTGGGACTCAGATTCTTCAGCAATGCTGCAACTGTTAGGACTTTGGCAACTCTTGCAGATGGACTAGATGCCTTTTGCATAAAGGGATGTGCATGAGTCTTTGGGGGGTGAAATGTTATGGTGCTAATGTAATAGCATGTCTTTGTATCTGGAAACCAGTTTAAAGAAATGTGTCTGGTTGCCAAGTTAACAAGGGGTGGAGTGTTATGGTTGAAACATTGTGTCAACTTCGGGAGTCTAGAGGTTTGGCTAAGTGACTTAGCAGGAAGCCAGGATACTTACTTTGTATATACATCCTGAGCCTGTGGAAGAGGAGGGCATGGAGATTATGTGAGAGCTACACGCCCCTT